>NC_056438.1:65627385-65709872 GCF_018296145.1 Oncorhynchus tshawytscha
ACTGCTAACAGATGTGCAAAAAAAGAAAAAAAGTCGGTCCCCAGCATTCATTCTGAGAGTAGAGAGTACATACTGTTAAAAACAGATGTGCAAAAAAACTGGGAACTTTCTAAAATGTCCTAAGAAGCTTCCTAAGAGTTCCTAAGAAGGAATTTTATCTCAGCAGGGCTTTTTAAATTGTCACAGATTAAGAACACCTAGCAGACCCCTTGTTGACACATACACTGATTAAGTCCTATGGCTTGTCAGAGTGCTGTCTATTGCATGTTCTTTGTAAGATGATTGAGACTAGCCTACGGTTGATGTTGTCCTCTCTCTAATGCTTAACTCTGTTCTCTAGTGTTTTTTGCTCTTTCTGCACGTGTACGTTTATTTGCGTCTCCTTTTCTGTCTCTGACAAGTAGCATTGTAATTGGTCTGGCAAAACAAATTTGAAGTCTGGCCAAAGAAAGTGACATCATTATGGATTCTAGTTTACTCTTCAAGGCAGGAGATGTAACATGATGCCTTTCATTCATTAAAGAAAGTGACAGCCTGCTGTGCTATTGCACAATCTTCCTGCAGTCTCCACGGTTACCCCTGAGGATGTAGAAGGCATCTCTGTGGGCCTCTAGCCTGGTCCTAGATCTGTTGTGACTAGGAGTTGGTAAGACAGCAAAAACAGATCTGTGAACAAACTAGTGGGCCTTCTGTTCACCGTTCATCAGCCAACCGATGAGCAAGGAACAAAAGCTCTGACTGACATGATTTGGGCTGGATTTGTTCATGTGTTTCACACTGTTTTTTCTCTTTCTGCTTGGCTAAGAGGGGAATTAACTAATGATGACTATTTAAGTCGTCTCAGGTATCAGAACATTTTCCTGAACTTTATCTGCACCTGAAACACTGCTGTTCCTCTGAGCCCTCAAAAAAGGTTTGTGTGTTAGTAAGACAACATAAAGACAGGGCTGAAAAGAGGATAGAGAGAGAGAGCAGAGAAAGACAAAATGTATTTTGTTGAAAGTGTGTGTTCTTTCCTTACCTAGTTTAGATAAAGGCAAGCAAGTGAATGTAAGCTTTGTGCCCTGTTTTCACATACAAGCCTAACACTCACCAGAACTCAGTTTAAAAAGCAGGTTTCTTAGTTACAAAAGACAAGACTGGTTTGGCCCAGCTATACTTGGAAGAGTCTACAGATAGACTACACCTGATACAGCACATGGTTTGTGTGTTAGTTGGATATTTGGATGTCCCCATACATAACAAAACACACATATTTCTAGGTGCTCAGTATGACATAACGATGTAATAACTTATTGGGAAACCACTGAGGTAGGCTCCTAAATGACCAACCTGCCCCAAAGCCAGGTAGACTCCTGAATGATCAACCTGCCCCAAAGCCAGGTACCTCCTGAATGACCAACCTGCCCCAAAGCCAGGTAGGCTCCTGAATGACCAACCTGCCCCAAAGCCAGGTAGACTCCTGAATGACCAACCTGCCCCAAAGCCAGGTAAACTCCTGAATGACCAACCTGCCCCAAAGCCAGGTAGGTTCCTGAATGACCAACTTGCCCCAAACCCAGGTAGACTCCTGAATGACCAACCTGCCCCAAAGCCAGGTAGACTCCTGAATGACCAACCTGCCCCAAAGTCAAGTAGGCTCCTGAATGACCAGCCTGCCCCAAAGCCAGGTAGGCTCCTGAATGACCAACCTGCCCCAAAGCCAGGTAGGCTCCTGAATGACCAACCTGCCCCAAAGCAAGGTAGGTTCCTGAATGACCAACATGCCCCAAAGCCAGGTAGGCTCCTGAATGACCAACATGCCCCAAAGCCAGGTAGACTCCTGAATGACCAACCTGCCCCAAAGCCAGGTAGGCTCCTGAATGACCAACCTGCCCCAAAGCCAGGTAGGCTCCTGAATGACCAACCTGACCCAAAGCCAGGTAGGCTCCTGAATGACCAACCTGCTCCAAAGCCAGGTAGGCTCCTGAATGACCAACCTGACCCAAAGCCAGGTAGGCTCCTGAATGACCAACCTGCTCCAAAGCCAGGTAGGCTCCTGGTTGCCTGGGGTGTTTGAGGATGAGTCAGAACAAATAAAAGAGAAAATCCATGAAGATTACGTTTTGCATTTTGGTAAAGCCATAGGGCCGTCTGGCAAAGGTCACCATAGACCATATGGCAGTCCCTCCACCCCCTACGCAGCTAGAGAGTGTACCTCTCTCTCTCTCAAACACAGAGACACTTCAAACTTTTTCCTAGAAATAGCACTCAGATTGGGCCACTTTGCACACTACACTGGAATCAGTAAACTATCTCTGGGTTTCCATGTCAACCTCTGAAAGCAAGAGGGGATGGGGCAGCTAGTTAGCAGGGTGCACGCTAATAGCGTTTCAATCGGTGACATCACTCGCTCTGAGATCTTGAAGTAGTTGTTCCTCTTGCTCTGCAAGGCCGCGGCTTTTGTGGAGCGATGGGTACTGATGCTTCGGAGGGTGGCTGTTGTCGATGTGTGCAGAGGGTCCCTGGTTCGAGGCGAGGAGAGGGACGGAAGCTATACTGTTTCACTTGCTCCATAAAGATCCGATAATACCCCATAAGGATTACACTTCTGGGGTATTATCGGATCTTTATGGAGCAAGTGAAACAGTATAGCTTCCGTCCCTCTCCTCGCCCCTACCTGGGCTCGAACCAGAGACCCTCTGCACACATTGACAACAGCCACCCTCCGAAGCATCATTACCCATCGCTCCACAAAAGCCGCGGCCCTTGCAGAGCAAGGGGAACCACTACTTGAAGATCTCAGAGCGAGTGATGTCATCGATTGAAACGCTATTAGCGTGCACCCCGCTAACTAGCTCGCCATTTCACATCGGTTACAGAAGTAGATTACTGACCGAGGGGCCCCCATTGATTTTGTGTGTCATTCTCAATCAGATATCATATTAAAACCATTTCTCATATTAAAAATGCTAACATGTCTCTCCACCCTATGGCAGAAGTTGTAGAATTGCAGGAACATTTCTGTAAAACTGCAAATCATTCTCTTCACCCGATGGTGGGGAGAGAATGACATTTTACTAAGGGCCCCCAAAAGGCTGAGGCCGGTTCCGACTGCATGTGTGGGTATGGATGTGGGTACACAGACCCACGAGCAACTAAAGCCCCTCATGATGAGTTCAGATTTTTTTGTGGCCACTACCCCCCATCAGTGTTTCCCATCTCTGGTCTAGATCATTCACCCATTTCACATAACAAATGTCACAGGACTGCAGGGGGGCTATAGGAGTGATGAGTTATTGCTTTTAAGAGAGTTAAAGGAGACAGTGGTATTGGTCTGGGGTAAAGTGAGGATTTGACCTCCGACCTCTGATGATAGATGACATACTGTACGACATTGTGAGGTCAGACGTTTAAATAGAGCTGATGTAAAAACAGACCACAGACTGAACTGAATCTCTCAGTTTTCTGTTTGACTTGTGGACTTTGACCTGAATCTTTCTCAGCTCAGAGAAGAACTCTGATACTGTATAACAGAGAACAAACAGTGACAAGGGCGAGAGAGACACAGAGGGAGAGAGAGACACAGAGACAGAGGGAGAGAGACACAGAGACAGAGGGTGAGGGAGAGACACAGAGACAGAGGGCGAGGGAGAGACACAGAGACAGAGGGTGAGGGAGAGACACAGAGACAGAGGGTGAGGGAGAGAGAGACACAGAGACAGAGGGTGAAGGAGAGACACAGAGACAGAGGGTGAAGGAGAGAGAGACAGAGACAGAGGGAGAGAGACACAGAGACAGAGGGTGAGGGAGAGACACAGAGACAGAGGGCGAGGGAGAGACACAGAGACAGAGGGTGAGGGAGAGACACAGAGACAGAGGGTGAAGGAGAGAGAGACACAGAGACAGAGGGTGAAGGAGAGACACAGAGACAGAGGGTGAAGGAGAGAGAGACAGAGACAGAGGGTGAAGGAGAGAGACAGAGACAGAGGGTGAAGGGGAGAGAGACACAGAGACAGAGGGTGAAGGAGAGAGAGACAGAGGGTGAGGGAGAGAGAGAGAGACAGAGACAGAGGGAGAGAGACAGAGTTTGAGGGAGAGAGAGACAGAGTTTGAGGGAGAGAGAGAGAGACAAAGGGTGAGGGAGAGAGAGACAGAGACAGAGGGTGAGAGAGAGAGACAGAGGGAGAGAGAGACAGAGACAGAGGGAGAGAGACAGAATTTGAGGGAGAGAGAGAGAGAGAGAGAGGCAAAGGGTGAGGGAGAGAGAGATACAGGGGGTGAGGGAGATCGAGAGACACAGAGACAGAGGGTGAGAGAGACACACAGAGACAGAGGAAGAGAGAGACAGAGTTTGAGGGAGAGAGAGAGAGAGAGAAAGAGGCAAAGGGTGAGGGAGAGAGAGAGAGACAGAGGGTGAGGGAGCAAGAGAGAGAGAGAGAGAGAGGCAAAGGGTGAGGGAGCGAGAGACACAGAGACAGAGGTGAGGGTCAATCTGCCTGCCTTCAAAATCAACAGATGACCAACAGAAGGCTCAACAAACCTGAAAAATTTTCAACTAACCTTCAAGGTAGTAGACTTTGGCAGGAGGGTGACACACTGGGTGTGTGAGCAAATGCACCCAAAAAGTCTAGATTTTGGTGAACAGTTAGGCTGGAGGGCAAAGGGAAGTGCAAGCACATGACAAGAGTTGCTAAAGTCACTGTAAACCAGTTACTACTTTGCCAGAATTTTACGTAATTATGACATAACATTGAAGGTTGTGCAATGTAACAGAAATATTTAGACTTATGGATGCCACCCTTTAGATAAAATACGGAACAGTTCCGTTTTTCACTGAAAGAATAAACGTCTTGTTTTCGAGATGATAGGTTCCGGATTCGACCATATTAATGACCTAAAGCTCGTATTTCTGTGTGTTATGTTATAATTAAGTCTATGATTTGATAGAGCAGTCTGACTGAGCAATGGTAGGCAGCAGCAGGCTCATAAGCATTCATTCAAACAGCACTTTGCCAGCAGCTTTACCAACAGCGTTTGCCAGCAGCTGTTTATGACTTCAAGCCTATCAACTCCCGAGATTAGGCTGGTGTAACCGATGTGAAATGGCTAGCTAGTTAGCGGGGTACGCGCTAATAACATTTCAAACGTCACTCGCTCTGAGACTTGGAGTGGTTGTTTCCCTTGCTCTGCAAGGGTAAAGCTGCTTCGAGGGTAGCTGTTGTCTTTGTGTTCCTGGTTCGAGCCCAGGTAGGAGCGAGGAGAGGGACGGAAGCTATACTGTTACACTGGCAATACTAAAGTGCCTATAAGAAAATCCAATAATCAAAGGTTAATGAAATACAAATGGTATAGAGAGAAATAGTCCTATAATAACTATATGTTATAGTTATCTGGGGGCCCCCTGACCTCCAGTGGGCACCCAACCAATATATATATAGTAACTAACTTTATGTCCTGAATACAAAGCGCAACCTAAAACACAAGGCCAAGTATACACCCCTACCTTGTCACAAAACAAGTGATTGGCTCAAACGCATTAAAAAGGAAAGAAATTCCACAAATTAACACTTTTCTTGTTACTACATGATTCCATATGTATTATTTCATAGTTTTGATGTCTTCACTATTATTCTACAATGTAGACAATCGTAAAAATAAAGAAAAACCATGGAATAATTAGGTGTGTCCAAACTTTTGACAGGTACTGTACATAATTTGTACATGCAAATCTGCTTGGAATCAGCGTTTGATTATTTAAATAATCAGTCTCAATTTAACTTCAGAGTTGCTTGTTTCTTTCTTATGGCATTTACAGGGACATCTTTAGCCAGTGACAGGCCACCGAAATCGTCTCGTCAACTATATTACGCAAGTTTAACAAGCGTGTCACTCTGCTACAGTTGCAATTTCAGAAAAGCAGAGCCAGTGAGGCCTTAAAAGTCAGACTGGTGCAGTGAGTCTAGGTGAAATACTGACAATGCATGGGACAGTGTCAGAGATTGCTTTCCCACTTTGAAAACTGCAATATATTTCGAACTGAGAGAAACGAATAATTTGCGTGTAGGGTAGTCTAAATCGCAATACGATTTAATTAATAACGTTTATTTTAAGCATACCTCTCTCAGCTCTTTCTCGATCTGCATGGCGCGCTGTACAATGGGTCCGCGCACCGCATACTCGACGTTCTTCACCGTGGGGTTCATGGTGTCGATGGTCAACACCTTGTCCCGGGAGAACACTCCATTCTCGGTCATTTTCTCTTGGGCAAGTCCACGCCGCCGTTCGCTGACTCCTGAAAGTGCTATACTCTGGGGGGGAAAAGGTGGCAGCAGAGAGGGAATCAGCATTGAGCGGACCCCAGAGACGAGGTACCCCGCAGGGTCTTGCGCCCCGCCGCCGAAAAACCATACATTTCCTCCGTTCAAAACGCTCACGCTTCTGGATGGTAAAATTAGTCCTATGCGCGAAGCAGACATGTTACAATATTCTATCTCTTTAGCTGTGAAGTGCTGCGATCCCTCTACGCTCAATGAATGCACACACACAGACAACTGTTTGTTGTGCAGTTGGCTAAAAAAAAAATGTTTTTTTTAAGTCAACCAGGGCTTTGAACCTTGCAATTACGATAGAATGAGGTGAGTTTTTTTAAATTCAGGGGAAGTGATAGAAGATCTGTTTCCCCAACCCGTTATTCACAGATTGGTGCACTCTTTTCTCTTCTGCACACCGCACACATTGTAACATTACACCCCCATACACCCCTTTTGTGAGTTGAATCCAACCTGCATCCCCATTTGCCTACGCACGGATAAATTGTCATTCAGGGTCGGATCTCCGGTTACGGAGACGACAGACACAATCGATAAGCCAATGCGAGGAGACCGGGCGCAGCTTCAAACCTGCTCCCTTTCCATAGAACTCCCTCTCTTTCGTTTGTTAACACACACCCGGCAGCGCACTCTAGACTACTGGGAGGAAACTGCTGATCAGGCCATTCTGCAGACATTTTGCGCAACTCCTTCTAATTGAACTCAAGCCGTTCTCCCACTGCTTGTAGCAGCAGCATATTTACACGAAATGTGCACTGTGCTCAACTGGTTTGCTCAACTGGTGAAGTTTTAAGGGCCCTCCACACCAGGCTAGTTTTAGTGTGAATGACTGAGGTAGATGTTGCTTTATTTATAGCTGACAGTTCTTTAACATAAATGCTAAATTCAAATGATACAGCATTCCTAAATAACCTTTCATATAGACTACTTTCAGTAGGCCTTACCCCTAGTGCAATTTTCCTAATTACATCATTGGGTTGATGAGCATGGTGACAGTGGATAGGAGATCTCCATTGCAACAGTGTGGACAGATTTGACTCAAAGAACCGGATCAACTATTGACTTACAAAGTTTCAAGTATCAAAGTGGTCTGATAAGGGACATCATTTAGTCAAAGTGATTTAGTCCTGCATTAATATAGACCGCTGTGCCACTCGGGAGCCCTACGGCACTGCATCTCAGTGCTAGAGACATCATTACATATCCTGGTTAGTTTCCAGGCTGTATCACAACTGGCAGTGGTTGGGAGTCCCATAGGGCGGCGCACAATTGGCCCAGCGTCATCCGGGTTATGATTTGGCTGGGCTAGGCCATCATTGTAAATAATAATTTGTTTTTAACTGACTTGCCTAGTTAAATAAATAAATTTTAAAAAGATTGGGAGCTCAGAAAGGAAGCCAGAGTCCAGTTATTTGAGGCCAGTGGTATTCTGGGAATGTGTAGGAACAAGGTCAGACCTGACAGAGGAATAGGGTCACATATCAGGGTCACATATCAGCTGTCAAACAAACCTGTCTATTTGCTGAAGAAACACAGCATCTGTCCTTCTGCAACACGCACCCATACACACACACCTTTATTATTGCACAACGTATTTCACAATTCAAACACTTTGCTCTCTATACATACTGTAAGTCAATATTTTACTATACATTTGTTTTGAGTGCTTTCCATTTAGTCGATTTATATCTCTGCCAAATGTGATTCTATTTTACTCTATTGAACTTGAATTTGTATGTATTTTTTAAAAACTTCTATTTTGATTTTTGTCACATAGTTGAGGGGTGTACCTGCAAGTAAGCATCTCATTGTACTACAGCATTACCATGACACCAATGGAGAGTCCAGCCATTCAACCTTTCATATCTTCCACTGATCATTTCTTCCATGGCCAAACAATCATCCATGAAACAGAAATCAACTTAGTACAAAAGGCACAGTGAGCACAATGGTTGTAAAAACACAGCAGAGAGCCTAGTAGTAATTGAAAAAGAAGTGTGATTAGATAAGTTGCTTTGCGTGGGCTCTTGAGTGTGTCAACATCATTTTTTCCATACAATGCCTTTCAATATCACCTCCCTTCCCGCCCTGGATATTTATCAGTCACTCAGTTTCAGATACAACCATACAATTTAGTTACCAAGGGCTATGCTCACAGTCAATACATGTATCTTCCAATATGCAGCAGTCCCTATCGTAACTAAATCATTGCACTGTTGATTTGCATGCATCTAAATGAGGTCCACCACTATATGTGTTACAAGGACAGTATGAGATGGATCCAAATTGTTTTAGACAGGGGGATTTATTTAAAGACAATTTTCCTGCTTTGCAGTTGGTCTTTCCCTCAATGGCTTGATCCCTGTCCCCAATGGATGTTATATAACTATGGATAACATGTGATCATTAACTAATGTTATGATAGAGTTGTTAATACCTGCAACCGTCTGCATACAATCTGTTAATGGTTTCTTTTGTCCTAACAAGTTTTGCTCAGCACCCTGCCCAATATAGTGATAAAGTCCAAATTTCTACACCAAAACATAATTTTTTATCTACGTAGGCCTACCATCTTGGGAAAAAGGAGTTATATTCCTCCCAATCAAAGTCCTCTCGATAATATATTTTCACCTCTACATAACTTTGTTCAGGTCAATAAAATCACTTACCTCATTTTTTCCCACTAGGTCCTTTACATACTCCAGTTCAAGTGTCTGCACACAAGTCTCATTCATTAACTTTTTCCTACTAGCACTCGCTTTGCTGATAGTTACATTTTTGAGGGAAAATAACAGAAATTAAGTTGTCTCACCTAGCTATCTTAAGATGAATGCACTAACTAACTGTAAGTCGCTTTGGATAAGAGCATCTGCTAAATGACTCAAATGTAAATATTTAGAGTGTGTGTATGTGTGTGACCACAACTATAGGGTTTCTCTAACAAATGTAACCATGGGTCATATGAACCAAGTAAAGCTTCAGAGATAATGACCCAATATGCTGGTGGCAGATACTGAGCAAACCACTTCCTCAGTTCCTCTGTACAACATACAAAATAAATAACATACCTTCTCAGTTTATGAGAATTTATGACAAACTCATCTGGGTCTTTGACTCTAAGTACATTGAGTGGAAACAAGATAAGGGTTGAGAGCAGTACACAGCAAGACAGATATGAAAGTTCACACCATTGAAGCTTCAGAAATAAATGGAACGATTTGAGTATATTCAATGTACTCATATGGCATCATCTATTTATCACCAGCTACTGAAACGTAAAAGCAGTGTGGCTCAAGTGCTTACTCTGATTTGTTTCCTTCTTGCGACATGAGATTTTGCCATCAAGAACCAGAGGTTCAGTCATCATCCCATTCATCCATGCCTGAAGTGAACAGAAAGTGGAATCAGGTAGAGCAGGGGGAAACCATCTTCCTCATGGTTAATCTCCTGAACTATGCGGTCATCATTGTATCAGCGATGCTTGAAAGTGTTGCAGCCAAAGTAAACAGTTATGACATATCATCAACTATTGTGTGAAAGTAGGGCCAGATGTTCCAACTATTTGACTCTGACTTGATTTTGGCACACCTGAGAAACAGGGTAGGGGCGGCAGGGTAGCCTAGTGGTTAGAGCGTTGGACTAGTAACCGCAAGGTTGCAAGTTCAAATCCCTGAGCTGACAAGGTACAAATCTGTCGTTCTGCCCCTGAACAAGCAGTTAACCCACTGTTCCTAGGCCGTCATTGAAAATAAGAATTTGTTCTCAACTGACTTGCCTAGTAAAATAAAAAATATTTTAAAAAGATCCAGTTTGATTAAGATTTAGCTGCACATTCATTTTAGATTCCTACACCAGACCGTTTACGTGATCTAAAACCTCTTCCACATCGTCTCAGACTCCCATTGATACTTTCAACATAATCCATAGGAAGTCTAAAAATAGTCAATAACCCAAAATGGCTAAGGTTTTCCATGCAAAAACAGGTACCCATGGAAAAGATGTCTCTTGTGCTGTGTTTTTAGATGTTGATGTTTAAATGTAGGATACTACAGCATATAAAAGCTATTCAGTTTTTCTTTACTTCCAACATTCAGCAATATTTTCTCTGTGGTCAGGCATCTGGTGACACCACAGTTTAGTCAATATTTCAGTTCCTTTAAAAATGTCTACACAAATCCTGGTCCTGGTTTCTCACCATGGTCAACAACAAGTTGTTTTATTTTACCAGTAGGGGGCAACCTTAACCATGTTATAAGTATTTATCACTATTGCACACAAAGAAATAACACAACAGACAACTCAAAAGTAGATTACATTCATCCACATGGATGTATAAAAACAGTGAAAATAACCCATAATCTCTATCAGCAGTAACTCAATAGAAACAGGAGTTTTTGAAACACAATATTTTAAATAAACACTGTTTATGTCAAAACTATTTATGATCATAAAAAATAGACACAGTAACAGCACTGAAGTTTCAAGCACTTGACATGTTGATATATATATATATATATATATACATACACTGCTCAAAAAAATAAAGGGAACACTAAAATAACACATCCTAGATCTGAATGAATGAAATATTCTTATTAAATACTTTTTTCTTTACATAGTTGAATGTGCTGACAACAAAATCACACAAAAATTATCAATGGAAATCAAATTGATCAACCCATGGAGGTCTGGATTTGGAGTCACACTCAAAATTAAAGTGGAAAACCACACTACAGGCTGATCCAACGTTAATGTAATATCCTTAAAACAAGTCAAAATTAGGCTCAGTAGTGTGTGTGGCCTCCACATGCCTGTATGACCTCCCTACAACGCCTGGGCATGCTCCTGATGGAGGTGGCGGATGGTCTCCTGAGGGATCTCCTCCCAGACCTGGACTAAAGCATCCGCCAACTCCTGGACAGTCTGTGGTGCAACGTGGTGTTGGTGGATGGAGCGAGACATGATGTCCCAGATGTGCTCAATTGGATTCAGGTCTGGGGAACGGGCGGGCAAGTCCATAGCATCAATGCCAACCTCTTGCAGGAACTGCTGACACACTCCAGCCACATGAGGTCTAGCATTGTCTTGGAACCCAGGGCCAACCGCACCAGCATATGGTCTCACAAGGGGTCTGAGGATCTCATCTCGGTACCTAATGGCAGTCAGGCTACCTCTGGCGAGCACATGGAGGGCTGTGCGGCCCCCCAAAGAAATGCCACCCCACACCATGACTGACCCACCGCCAAACCGGTCATGCTGGAGGATGTTGCAGGCAGCAGAACGTTCTCCGCGGCGTCTCCAGACTGTCACGTCTGTCACATGTGCTCAGTGTGTACCTGCTTTCATTTGTGAAGAGCACAGGGCGCCAGGGGTTCTGAATATAAATAAAAATGCAATTTATATACTGAATATAAATAAAAATGCAATATAAATATAATATTTAATATATATTTAATATATATATATATATATATATATATATACACACACACAGTCAAAAGTTTGGACACGCCTAATCATTCAAGGATTTTTCTTTATTTTTACTATTTTCTACATTGTAGAATAATAGTGAAGACATCAAAACTATGAAATAACAGACTCATGTAGTAACCAAAAAAAGTGTTAAACAGCAGTGGTATACAGAAGATAACCCTATTTGGTAAAATATCTAGTCCATATTATGGCAATAACAGCTCAAATAAGCAAAGAGAAACGACTGTCCATCATTACTTTAAGACATGAAGGTCAGTCAATCCAGAAAATGTCAAGAACTTTGAAAGTTTCTTCAAGTGCAGTCACTAAAACAATCAAGTGTGATATATATATATAACACAGTATATCACAAAAGTGAGTACACCCCTCACATTTTTTGTAAATATGAGTATGACTTTTCATGTGACAACACTGAAGAAATGACACTTTGCTACAATGTACGACCAGTCAGTATGAGGGAGTGTGAGAGCAATGACACCAAATGTAACACACCTGCTCCCCATTCACACCTGAGACCTTGTAACACTAACGAGTCACATGACACCGGGGAGGGGAAAATGGCTAATTGGGCCCAATTTGGACATTTTCACTTAGGGGTGTACTCACTCTTGTTGCCAGCAGTTTAGACATTAATGGCTGTGTGTTGAGTTATTTTGAGGGGACAGCAAATGTACACTGTTATACAAGCTGTACACTCACTACTTTACATTGTAGCAAAGTATCATTTCTCCAGTATTGTCACATGAAAAGATATACTCAAATATTTACAAAAATGTGAGGGGTGCACTCACTTTTGTGATATACTGTATACACACACACACACACGAATATTCTGGAGTATCAAATTGAGGTAAAAGGATCATTCCTTGCTTCATAATGGTTGTCTATGATGAAAGTGGTACATATAGTGAACAGTGTAATGCTATCCCTAGGTTTCACAGCAATGTGCCCATGCCCATTATAAAATATGGCCTAAAATCCTGTGGCTAAAGTGATGGCGGAGAGCGTCTGTGTAGCCACGGAGCTTAGGGCGAAGGTAGGCACTGAGAGAGGGGTGAGCAGGTAGAGCTGATGTTGGGCAGTCTGCAGGCCAAAACACTTACACTCCTCAGTCACCAGGTAGCACTGCAGCGGCTGGTGGGAGAAGCCCAGGGCAAAGTCCTCCCGGAGGGAGTCCCCACGTTGGGCCTTCTCCCCTGAGGTCAGGGCCGGGGTCTCCTCCAGAGGAAAGTAGCGAGTGGTGGTGAAAGTGTAGAAGAGCCTGAGCAGCTCCCAGCAGCGTGCCTTGGAGGGCAGAGGATGGTCACTGGGAGGATGGTTGGGGTTAGTAATGATGGCCTTCACACAGGACACAGAGCGACGGGACTCTCTGTTGATGAGCAACAGAGCCAGGACATCAGGGCGGAGGGTCACAGAACCTGGCAGGCAGCGCTCCCCCACGGCCAGGCTGCCTCTCAGGGCCTCCAGTAGAGGAGACCAGAAACAACCCACCAGCTCGCTCTCAGCCCTGTGTAGGGTGGGACTGGGGCCGCACAGCACGCACACATCCACTCCCGGAAGCAGCTGGAAGCGGAGCAGGCGATGTGCCACGGTGGGGCTGCCCTGGGGCAGGAAGACAGGGGTGTCACAGGACACAGAGCCTGAGAGGGAGAGAGAGCGGGTCAGAACAGATAGGAGAACCACTTCCTGCGGCGCTAGACGCCACCATTTTTCCGTGGCAGTGGCTATCCGTCCGTGGACCATCAGGCAGCCAAACTCGCTATCTGCTGCCTGGGTAAAGCCGTCTAGGCCCTCCTGAAGCAGGGTGGCATTGGGGGGCAGCAGGCAGTCTGCGCAATGAGTCAGGTCCCCCATAATGCCCTCCTGTCCTTGTCCCCCCTCCAGGAGCTGGTCGATGAGGCGGTAGCAGGAGCGCAGGTCCCTCTTCAGCCGCTCCACGTTCCTCAAGCTGGCCAGCTCATCCTGCCCCAGCACCAGCACCATGCAGTTCCACACGTTCTCCAGCAGGCGCCGCAGGTGGAGGTCTTCACCTGCACCAACACATTCCTGCTGGGCCTGCCCACCGCTGCTCACCGCTATGAGCATCACACTGTCCTGAAATACCCTCCACACCATCCGGCCTCCACGATCAGTCTCACAGCCAGCCAGCACCACCCCCTGGCCCGCTCCGAACATGTGCACACCGTTCAGGGAGCCGATGATGGAGAAGGGGAGTTGCTTAGAGGCCCCCCGGGTGAAGAGAGGAACCCCACTGTTGGCAGTGAGGCAGAGAAGCTGCACAGAGCCTGCCTGTTGGAGCATCATGTGGCTGGGGTGGCCAGGCTAGGCGCTGTCCTCTTGAACCATCCACTGACTGGCCCTCTGGTTTAATGATGGCGAAGATTCAGCTCTAGCCCATGGTTATGGGACACTTGCAATAAAACAGGAGCAGATGCATGCAACAAGAAGTTATATAATAGATCGTGATTACATAATGCATTCAAGCAGATATCACTTGTCATGCAAACATGTCGCAGATGTGTATTTGCAGACAACTTTTAAGCATTTAGCCAATTACTATAACTAAGCAAACACGCAAAATACTATTTTTTTCATTGTTTTCAAGTCAACTAACGCTAGATAGCTAGCTAGCTAACGTAGCGATAACTTTGTCACTGTAAACGGGACAAAATTATCGAAATAAACTTGGTAGCTAGCTATTTCACCAAAAGAGGTGTTGCCGGTAAAATAGCTAGCTCACTAATGTTTTCTTCCCCTCTTACTTTTTCTTTTTTGAATTTCTTCCATCACGAAACGAGTTGACTCCATTCACGTTTCCACAGCAACTGGCCCTGGCCGTTCTCACATGATCCATTCATTCAATCAATCAGATGATGTCTCTAAAGCAGATCTTACATCAGTTTATCATACCACAATCCTAATTTACCACTTGGAGAATAAATCAAATAAACTGACTTTAGATCAGTGTTTACGGCCGCATAATCCCTCTTCCTATTTCCGCCTTTGCCTCTGGTGAACTGGCCAGTCAGGTTCGAGAATGTTGCGGCTGTTCACGAGCGTATTGTCTAGGCGGCGCATGACAACTCGTAGATCCTTTCAGCATTAGAACAGAATAATTGAATTAGTTTGAGGAGTTTAGGTGGTTTATAGATCGAATAAACTGCGCAGTGCCAGGCATACATTCGTGAATAAACAGGATATTCATTTACGCTGTCAGAAGAACTATCAACGAAGCCAACTAAAACAATAAAAAGGTAAGTGTCAAATATAGACTGAAGCAGAACACGTTAGCGCAGCGTTTCCCGAACTCGGTCCTCGGGACCCCAAGGGGTGCACGTTTTGTTTTTTGCCCTAACACTACACAGTTGATTCAAATAATCAAAGCTAGATGATTAGTTGATTATTTTTAATCAGCTGTGCAAAACGTGCACCGAGTTTGGTAAACCCTGCATTAGCAAGACATACTTATTGACAACGTATAACATGTTAGATGAGAAATTCATTTTTTTTAAGTCAATAAGAAATGCTCATGGTGTCAATAATATAATTTAAGGTATCAAGCTATAGTAATAGATAAAGTAGCCTGAATTGCGCTTTCCTTATTCCAAGATTGTAATGAATTACTCCATATTTCATGCTGCATCTGATTTATGTTACATTGTAATATTGTCCACAATATCATCACGATCCGCGATCTTTCTTTCCACTGATGTGCATAGGTCCTGAATGAAATGCAGTGTCTAAAGTTAGAACTGTGAGAGTGAAGTTTCTGGTGGAAATTGTCCATCCAAAGATAACCTGCTGAAAATCCAAGACTGTAGGTAGCATCTGGTAGATGGGTAGCTAATACTGAACTATATACAATGCTTCACAAATACAGATTGCCTTTGGGTAAATTCTGGACTATTCGGCTCATGATAAAACCACATGGTCATGTAGAAGATGTTCATTGAATAGGGAAGTTCTAAGAATGCAGATAAGGGGACTTTAAATGGCTCCTCTGTCTTTGAAATGGACCCATCCGAGCACAACGAGTTCCTTGGCTTTTGATCAGAGCAGAATCCACAACTAATAAACCCACATACCTCTCTTTGTATTCCAGTGTGCCCACTACTGTGATGGGATGATCATATCCTCCACGTTTGTTATGTATACCCTTTATGGCCCATATCCATCATTCAATGAAGACTGTGCTTTTTGGGCATCATTAAATGCACTTTCTGGTCTATGCATTTTTACCCTACTATTTCAACAGTATCACATTCTCCACAGCAATTAGCAACTGTGTACTCATGCATGTCAGTATTGCATCATTTAATTTTTTTGTTCCAAATCAACTCTGGCTTCTCTGTTCAACACTCAGTACATCAGATGCTCTGTAGTTGGTTTCAGAAACCCAAATGATCCATTTCCAGATAACCTCTCAACACATAATATTGAACAAACTTCATGCAAGTAGTGAATGTATTCAGTTCATGACAGACCTTGGTTTTATTTAGTAAACCTAATCTAGTTTTGGATTAGATTCTTGTTCTCTTTTCTACAAATCTAACTTATTTTTTATTTTACTAGCTGGAATGGAGAACAAAACCAATGGATCAGTGGAAGCCAAGCCGTAAGTTGAGGGTAGTCTTCTTTCTGAGGCTATAGATGAGGGATAAGATTGATGGCCTTCTGCCTTGTCCCAATACCCATTATGCTGTCCTCTCTGTTGTTTTTCTAGTAAGGTGGAGAATGGACAGCTGCCGGATCCTGCTGACTGGGCGGTTACTGATGTCGTTAACTATTTCAAAGCTGCAGGATTTGAAGAGCAGGCTACTGCTTTCCAGGACCAGGTAAATTAACAGAACATAATTTACTAACCTTGCAAGTTGCACATTATTCTCTCTCGCGGGTCAGAGCTTCCCAATCCCTTCTTTTCGTAGGAAATCGATGGAAAGTCTTTGCTTCTGATGACGCGGAACGATGTCCTGACAGGCCTGTCCATCAAACTGGGGCCAGCACTGAAGATCTACGAGTACCATGTGAAGCCACTCCAGACCCAGCATCTGAAGAGTAATGCTAATGCATCATAGCATCACCCCATGCTCAACAGGACAGTCATCTATGGAGGAGGGTTGAGGCTGGACGGACAGACCAGGCTGAAGACGTTTATGGACAGCAGAAGATGGTGCTTAGAAAACTTATTTGCATCCTTATGCAATGTCAATGTACTTTTACTTGAAGTGATGACCGATGCCAAATGGTTTACGCCGTGAAATTAACTTACAAAAGACATGGCAGTGATCATACGGTTTTTAGTTAAATGAGTGATATTGGTTTATGAAAGTAAGGACTTGATTCCTTTATTTGAATAAAATTATTTTACAGGTCTTAAAGTACACTGTACAGGTTTTTTTGTTTTTGTAAGTTTGTTTCAATATATTCTAATCAAGCATGCTACTGAAGCGGATTCAACCGAATTGGTTAATGTAGGAGACAGTCCTTTTCAGATGGACACAAAGGTGCACTAGATGTCTGACCTGCTGATAAATGTCCTAACCTTGTCTTGATATTTTCATTATATACAAACTTTTGAACACTGTTTTGATTTCAGAAAAAAATGCATGGTAATTAATTGGAGGAAATGTGTTTGAAGCAGTCTTAGAATTACTGCTCCTCCATCACTGAATATTTTCCCTAATGAGCCACTATGAATATTAGATGATCAAATGAGTATCTTTAAGCATCATGTACATCAATGATCCATTTAAAGTGATGCTCTGGGAACTTTGTATAATTTCAGCCTGTAGTTTTGAAAATGGTGCTTACAAGCCAAAACGGGTCCCCATTTTGTGTACTGTGTTACAAATTTGTGCATAAGATCCCAGACTGCATATTTAAGCACTTGGGGGTGGGGAATATAGGTTAATAAGTGTTCTTTGATTTCCTTATTTACCATATTCTTTCATCTTAAAATGGTGGCTTTTTTTATTGATATGGATGTTTTTATCAAAAGTAGTAGTCTTTCCCTTTTGTATTGTTATGGTGCTCTGTTTGCATTCTGTTATGAAATAAACTACTTGCATCTTTAATGATTTGAGATACCACTATCAGTCGGACCAAAGAACAATTAGCAAACAATCATGTAGAGAAAGAATAATGTTTTAATTTCTAAATACAAAAAGTCAAGAACAATGATGAATAAAATAGAAAAAGGCACAATAATTTACTTGAAAACCATCCTGTGCCATAAAAAATAAACCTGTAATAATTTCCTCTAAGGTGGTTTGCTGAAAATAGATGGCAAGTGTTCCTTACATGATTTCTGACACGTTATTCTACACTTCAAGAGATTCTGTGGCAGTGGAATGCCATGGGAAATGAAAAGCAGTGTTGAGGTCAACTTTTTCCCTGTAGCATCAAAACAAAGGCCTGCAAGACAGGAACAGAGTGAGATAAGCACATGCATGTATCTTGAATTTCTCTGCATTGCAACCAAATACTAGTCTGCAATCCACACTGATTCTGTTTGGATTCCAGGCCAATGAAGGACTACATAGACAACCAGAAGAGCACATTTTTGTTTTGACACGAGGGGAGACTCACCAAATAATGCTGTGGTTTGTCTGTCCTATGGGTCTGTCTCACAAGAAGGAGCACACCTTCTGTGGTCTGAAGGGGTTGGTGCTGGAGGAGACCCCAGTGAGTAGGGGGTCCTGGAGGGCATTCTGCATGCAGAACTGCTGAAGGTCTGCTGCTGCCTGGGACACCTGAACAGAAACCATAATACAGGAATATAGTTGTGAACAAAAAAACGACCTGTTGCAACGGGTAACATTGCACTCATTGCTAGCTTTAAGACACCTACAACTATTCCCCTTGAATGGATGTTGCCAATACTAGCTATCAGGTGTGAACACAGATCATTAAATTAGGCTATGAATAATCATAGGGCGGTAGGCCACACTCAATAATGACCTCCAATTCCATTAGAGACTATTAAGCAAAATATTGTGTTATCGCAAGATCACCATTTCTGTGCCTAGATTCCACGCCCTTAGCTAGCTATTAGCCACTGTTAGCTAGATACTGATACTAGCTGACTAGTTTCCCTGAACAGGTTTATCAAGTATGTTTGAGTGTGAAATATATTACCTTCACTCTGTTGATGCTCGCTTCAAAACGCAGCTGCTGAACAACTTTCTTCATCGCAACGAGATTTGATGAGCCAGACATCTTTGCTATTTTGTAGAAAAGAAGCGGAGACAAATCGAATAGTTGATCACACATCCGGTTTTGAATCTTCTGCGCAGTCGCAGTGTGGCTCAGTAAGCGACCGCGACTCAACTTTCAAAATATTGTCACGTGCAGAAGTAGTGAAACGCCTTTCTTGCCCGCAGTAATTAATATATTCGTAGTAAAAAATATACTATAAATTACAGTGGAACATAAACACGAGAAAGTATTCACACCAATTGGCTTACTCATTTTGTTGTTACAGCCTGCATTCATTAAATATATGTTTTTCTCTCACCCATCTACACACACAATACCCCATAATGAAAATGAAAACATTATTTTAGAAATGTTTGCAAACATATTGAAAATTAAATATAAATATTTAATTTACAAGTATTCACATCCTTTGCTATGACACTCCAAATTGAGCTCAGGTGCATCCAATTTCCTTTGATCATCATTGAGATGTCACTACAACTTGATTGGAGTGCACCTATCAGCCAATTCAATTGTTTGGACATGACTTAGAGAGACACGTTCTCGGTTAAACTGTGTAAGGAGGAGTCTAGAAGCTAATGAGACTGATTGTTTGACTACAAGTGAGAGTTGCTTGATTTCGTTGAATCTTGTTACACTATTGCAGAAATGCGTCAAGTTAATGGGAAATGGCGGCGAGTAGCGCGGACGAAATGGAGAAAAGGTTTGTGAAGCAACAGGTGTGCTGGCAGTGGTGGAAAAAGTAATACATTGTCATACTTGAGTAAAAGTAAATATACCTTAATAGAAAATGACTCAAGTAAAAGTGAAATTCAATCAGTAAAATTCTACTTGAGTAAAAGTCTGAAAGTATTTGGTTTGAAATATATTTAAGTATCAAAAGTAAATGTAATTGCTAAAATAATCTTTATCAAAAGTAAAAGTGAATATTTTCAAACGAGATGGCACAGTTAGTTTTATTGAGGGATAGACTGGGGCACACCAACACTCATAATTTACTGTTTTGTTCAGTAATATGTTGTCGCAGCTCAGTTGAGTATTGAATACTGTTGCCTTAAGAATGTGTCAGGCACCGTGCGTGAACGGAGGCGTGAGTTTTGTACGAAGTGAAGACGTTCGTTAGTGATGGGCATTCCGGGTCCTTTCAGTGAGCCGGCTCGTTCGGCTCAGCTCACCAAAAAGGACCGGCTCTTCTGGCTCCCAAACGGCTCTTTAAAAAAATATGTTTTGTATTTTTTCAAGTCAAACAGTTAGTTTGACTATGATTGGTGTTAAAACGATTCTTATTAAATGAAATCATACTCTACCTTAACCACAACGTATTTAAAAATGCTATTAAACATTTTTATTTAAAGTACAATATATATATAAACAAAGTGCATATAAATGTAACAATTCAAAACGAATACAATCAGAACAGCATAAGAGAATATTGCACCACATCAAAGAAAAATAAATAACAATGTGCAAAACTGCAGCATCCCACTTAAAATATTAAACTGATCCCTCTTTTCTCACTCTTCTTTATTGCCATGTCATAACCAACAGCACACAGCAATGCTGACCATATTTAGCTTTTATGAGAGATTTGCATTCAGAAATGCAAGCTGCCTCCCTTTTGAGGGACTGATGCGGTTTCTCTCATGAATGATTTGTCCTGTTTTTGAGAAGACCCTCTCAAAGGGAACAGACGTGGCCACTATGCAGTCTCTCCCTGTCATGACTTTAGTAAGCCATGGGTAGACAGAGGCCTTGCTCTCCCACCAGCTCAGAAGATCTGCAGATCTTTGGAGGAGGGGCTCTAAATAGGATCTGACCTCCATTATGGCATCTGCTGAGGGATTCCTTCATGTTGCATCCCTGTTGCTCTCTCGTCAAACAGCAGACGTTTGTGGCACTACTGCTGGTGCTTCTGCTCCATCTGCTCTTTCTTCTTCCTGTTGCCCTGGTGCCCGAGACATCTGACTGCTGGGGCTGTCCCTCCCTGCTGCTGAGGTTATTCTTTGAAGAGCCTCATCAATCGCTCTGGCATCACTGAAGGCTAACTTTCAAGTGCAGCGGTTTCTGATAGCACGTGATTATATTCCATTCTGTGGAACTTTCTGTCTATTGATGAACATAGTGTGTCCATCAACTCTGTCACATGTCCTGTAGTTAAACTTGCTTCTCTCTGGCGGCTGGCTGTGATTCACTGCAGACCCTTACACAGGAGTATCATTTTTGAGGCTGTCACATAGCTGAAAAGACAGTAACTTATTAGTTCAGGTTCATGTTTTGTCTACTGACACTGCATTCTCATCTACTGCTCATATACATATATAATACTGGATGAAATAATGATGTAGTAATAACTGCTTACTGTACTTCTCTCCACTGATCTCCACAGTAACCTGCTCAAAGGGTTCCAGGACTCCTCCTCCACTACCTCCCATTCCTCTTGGGTCAGAGCATCAACAGGTGCATTGACAATGGCCAGGGTAGAGATGATGGCATCCTTTGACTCAAGAAACTGCTTCAACATATAACATGTTGATTTCCACCTTGTAGTGCAGTCTTGTTTAGGCCTCAGCTCAGGCATCCCCATCTGGTGTTGTGTAGACTTTAGTTTTTCAGCACCTACTGTGCTCCTGTGGAAGTATTCCACAGCTGATTTCACTTTGTCCACAGTGGGCTTCATCTCCTTCAGAACATCTCTTACAATCCGGTTGATTGTGTGGGCAAGACATGGATGATGGGTCCATTTAAACGTGTTCATGGCTTTGGTTATGTTAGCTGCATTGTCGCTAACACAACAGACCACTTTTCCATCTACTTGCCATTCTCTGGCCACTCAACAGTTCCTCTGCCAAGTTATCTGAGGTGTGTCTGTCGCTGAACTCAAAGCAGTCAACTAGACATCAAACCATCTTCAATGAAGTGACATGTAACTGACATGTAAGAAGTGGTTATTCTTGATGTCCAGCAGTCAGTGGTAAGACAAACTGCAGTAGCTTTTTGGACTCTTTCCCACACTGAAGCCTGTGTACAGTTGTGGAATAAGTGATTTTGAAAGGATGTTCCTGCTTGGAACTGCTTGGAATTGTGTACATTGGATTTAGACTATTGCTATAATTTCTAAAACCTCTGTCCTCCACGATCGAAAATGGCTGGAAATCGGTGGCTATCATTTTAGCCAGTGCAATATCAATTTGGCCTTGTTTTGCTACAGACATAGACTTTGGCATAAACTGGTCCATAGAAGACTACGATGCTGTGGGTCATGGAGCAGGCCTGCTTGACGAAGTGGATACATCTCCACATGTGGAGGTGCTGGCTCCACCACTATCACTAGCAGGCCCGCTAGTTTCTCGAAGCTCCGCTCCAGCTTGCTTCACAGTTGGGTGCACAGTTCACATATGTCGGTGTAGGTTGTGCGTAGAACCGGCTTTATATGAGATTTTGTTTTGACAAATTCTACTGTGCTCCAACATTGTCTACATTATTAAAATGCATCCAAATGCTACTGTGCTTCCGACTCATTTTCCAGCTGTTTTCACAGCTGTCCTTCCTCTCTCTCATCGGCTGCTAAGTGTGTGACTGTGTGTTGGCTCGGCCCTCCCTCACAGATCTTTTGTTCATTGGTTGACACTGCGTGTCTGTTTGACAGGAACAACAGGTGAGGCTGTTAGTCTGAGCAGACATAAGATGTGTGTGTGCTTGAGCATTTAGGCCTATATTGCTTTAAAAAATAAATAATGTTCTTTGAATTAGTTAATTCTATTCATTCAAATATATCTTTTTTTTTTTTCTATTTTTATAAATAGATTTGCCTCTTCTGATATGTGAGCCGGCTCCCAACGTTCACCTACAAGAGCCGACTCGTTTGCGAAAAACCCATCACTAGTTCAGATTAATTTCACAACAATCCTCCCTGCATTTGTAACATTTGGCGATGAGGATGGGATAGTTTAGCAAATGTTAATCTGAAGTTCAATTTAATTGCATAACACGCCTCCGTGCATTTGTGACATTTACAAACAAAGCATTTGTGTTTAGTGAGTCCTCCAGATCAGAGGTAGTAGGGATGACCAGGGATGTTCTCTGTTTAGTGAGTCCTCCAGATCAGAGGTAGTAGGGATGACCAGGGATGTTCTCTGTTTAGTGAGTCCTCCAGATCAGAGGTAGTAGGGATGACCAGGGATGTTCGCTCGATAAGTGTGTGAATTGGACCATTTTCATGTAAAAATGTAACGAGTACTTTTGGGTGTCAGGGGAAAAAGTATGGAGTGAACAGTACATTTTCTTTAAGAATGTAGTGAAGTAAAAAATGAGAACAATATGGGTGTCAGTTCTGAGGGTATGGAGCGAGAGGATGAGGGTCAAGGACTGGAATGGTCGGTAGTGGAAAGACAGGAAGAAGAGACGTCATGATACAGAAAGCAGTGGAGCGTCTAGTAAAGAAAGCATAAAGAGGGCCATGGTAGGAAGCAAGAGTAGTGATGTGTTGGAGTGGAAAGTGGTCTTTGATGAGACCACAGGGCCTCGCTTACACCCTATCCGACTAATTAATACCGTAGAGAAAGTAGGTGAAGTGAAATTAGCTCAGTTCATTGGAAATGGTAGATTGTTAATATTGTGTGGTAGGAAGGCTCAGCAAGGGAAGATTTTGAAAATGGAAAAACTTAAATGGGATGAAGATGAAAAGCCATGTACCTGGTGCTTATGCTACGTTGAGGGGAGTCGTCACTGGGGTCCCAATATCTATGTAAACAGATGATAAAGAAAATATGGAAGGAGGCAGAGTGATTGAGGCCAAAAGGCCAGAACAGAGCAGCATGTTTTGCTCTTAGTTGCTGTCAGAGGACTGATATAAATACTACACATGCCAGTCTCTCTTGGCTAAGAGTTGAAGAGAGACTGACTGCATCAATTATTTTTTATAAAGAAACAATGTGTTGAACATCCAAAATTGTTTGCAAAGTCAACTTACACACAGCTCTGACACACACGTATCCCACCAGGGGTCTCTTCACAGTCCCCAAATCCAGAACAAATTCAAGAAAGCATACAGTATTATATAGAGCCCTTATTGCATGGAACGTCCGTCTCATATTGCTCAAATAAAACAGCAAAACTGGTTTTAAAAAAAAAAACAGAAAGCAACTCGTCGCGGCACAACGCCTCTTCCCTATTTGACCTAGATAGTTTGTGTGTATGCATTAATATGTAGGCTGTGTGTGCTTTTACGTTTTTTTTAATGTAGTTATGTCCTTGACCTGTTCTTGTCTATTGATGTTCTATATTATGTATTATTTTTCATGTTTGTGTGGACCACAGGAAGAGTAGCAGCTGCTTTTGCAACAGCTAGTGGGGATCCTAATTAAAAGTTCAATATTGGTTTCATTAGACCAGAGAATCTTGTTTCTCATGGTCAGAGTCCTTTAGGTGCCTTTTGGCAAACTTCAAGCTGGCTGTCATGTGCCTTTAACTGAGGAGTGTCTTCTGTCTGGCCACTCTACCATAAAGGCCTGAGTGACCTCACCTCACTGACTAAAACCCTTGCCCCTGATTGTTCAGTTTGGCCGGGCGGACAGCTCTAGTAAGAGTCTTGGAGGTTCCAAACTTCTTCCATTTAAGAATGATTGAGGTCACTATGTTCTTGGGACCTTCAATGCTGCAGAAAATGTTGCTACCCTTCCCCAGATCTGTGCCTCGACACAATCCTGTCTCGGAACTCTACGACCAATTCCTTCGACCTCACAGCTTGGTTTTTACTCTGACATGCACTGTCAACTATGGGACCTTATATAGACAGGTGTGTGCCTTTCCAAATCATGTCCAATCAATGTAATTTACCACAGGTGGACTCCAATCAAGTTGTAGAAACAGCTGAAGGATGAACAATGGAAACAGAATGCACCAGAGCTCAATTTCAAGTCTCATAGCAAAAGGTTACACACACATACACTTAAATACATTTGCAAAACATTTTTTTTAAACTGTGTAGACAGATGAAAGAAAAAAAATCTCAGCAATTTTAGAATAATGCTGTAACTTAACAAAAATGTGGAAAAGTCAAGGGGTCTGAATACGGTCTGAAGGCACTGTAGATCTGTGGAAGTGTATGAAACCGCGTTGAACGTCTCCAAGAGCACCTTGTTCTCAATCATTGTGAAATGAAAAAATATGGAACTACCCCGACTGTCTAAAGCTGGCCGTCCCAAAAAATGAGCAACCGGGCACGAAGGACCTTGGTCAGGAAGATGACCAGGAACCCAATGACCACTGACATAACTAGAGGTCCTTGGCTGAGATGGGGGAACCTGCCAGAAGGACAACATTGTTTACAGCACTTCACCAGTCTGGGCTTCATGGGAGAGTGGCCAGATGGAAGAAACGCCTGAGAAAAAAGGCACGTGACCTCACACATGGAGCTTGTAAAAAGGCACGTGGAAGACTCTTGAGATCATAAGGCAAAATATTGTGGCATACAGCAAAAGCAATGTTGGAATAGCATCAGAACAAGAATGTGGAAGTCCTGGAGTGGCCCAGACTTGAATCCCATGGAAAATCTATGGAAAGAGCAGTGGTGAACAACAAAGCTTGATATTTCAATTTTTTGGGTACTTTTAACCTTTCCTCTACAATTGCATGATATCCAATTGGTAGTTAGTCTTGTCCCATCGCTGCAACTCCCCTACAGACTCAGGAAAGGCGAAGGTGGAGAGCCATGCATACTCTGAAACACTACCAAAGACACTGCGCGCTTAACCCGTAAGCCAGCCGCTCCAATGTCAGAGGAAGCACCATCCAGTTAGCGACCGAAGTCAGCTTGCAGGCGCCCAACCCGCCATATGGAGTCGTCGCTAGAGCGCGATGGGACAAGAAAATTCCGGACGACCAAACCCTCCCCTAACTTGAACGACGCTGGAAGAATTGTGCGCCGCCTCATTGAAACTTTAAAAAAAAATCAAAAAGGAAGAAAATCCCCAAATCCAAATATGCAAAGGTGAGACATACCCAAGATGACAAGGCCGTGATCGCTGCCAAAGCTGCTTCTAGAAATTAATAACTCAGGGGTGTGAATACTTGTGAATTAGGTCTGTATTTCATTGAATGAATTAGCAAAAATGTCAAACATTTTCACTTTGAAAGGAAATTAGAAGCATAGAATCAATCTGATTTACCAAAGGGGGGCCTTATATGTTTGCGGGTAGAATAATAGTGGTCCAGGACCTTCGTCACTAGTGGCGATAAAGAGACGTGTGGATGGAAGTAGAGGCATCACATCTTAATGATGCTGTCGATTTTAATTCCGCAGCAACCAGAAAAGCAGCCTCCGCGTGCATGGTTTCCTGCTTGTTTATAGTCTTCTACAGTTTGTTCAGTGCCAGCTTGTTTTTCTTGTCCTGAGGAATATACAAAACATTAACACCTGCTTTTTCCATGTGAGTGACCAGGTGAAAGCTATGATCCCTTATTGATGTAACTTGTTAAATCCACTTCAAAATCAGTGTACATGAAGGGAAGGTTAAAAAATGATTTTTAAGCCTTGAGACAGACATGGATCGTGTATTTGTGCCATTCGGCTGGTGAATCTGCAAGACAAAATATTTAAGTGCCTTTGAACAGGGTATGGTAGTATGTGCCAGGCACACCGGTTTGTCTCAAGTGACCGCAACTCTACTGGGTTTTTCCACACGCAACAGTTTCCAATGTGTATCATGAATGGTCTACCACCCAAAGGACATCCATCCAACTTGACAACTAGGGGAAGCATTAGAGTCAACATGAGCAAGCATCCCTGTGAAACTCTTGACAGCTTGTAGAGTCCATGTCCCAATGAATTTAGACTTTGAGGGCAAAAGTGGGGTGCAACTAAAAACTAGGAAAGTGTTCCTAATGTTTGGTTAACTCAGTGTATACCGCAGTCACGATAACAGCTAAAAGCTCACGAGGTAGAAAAGTCAGAATTTGACCATCAGGTATTCATTCCACTGCGCTGTTGACAGCAAACCATTTGCTGTTGATGAAGAGGCATACCCCTCTTCGATCTCCCTGAATCTAATGTCCTGTCCACTCAGTGAATGGCGAATCCATTAAGTTGGATAACCATGCGAAGCATCTGTCCGAAAGCCATGTTTCAGAAAAGCAGAGACTATTGTAGTTACCAGTCCCATTGAAAGCAAATTCGCAATTGGAGGTCATCCATCTTATCAAGATTATCTATTGGCCAAAAGATTGGAGGGAAGAGGTGGCCAGTTTTCCTTTAATCTCGCCAGGGCTCCCTCTCCTGCCTCTTTCGCCGGCCATTCCTCGTGTAGCCCGAAAATGTGGTCGGAAATACAGAGACCAGAGCAGATGAGTCAAAGTTGAAGCCAGAATTGAGGTTAGTAACTGACAATGTGATGTTCAAAAGTTATCATTCATAAGTGATAACGGATACATTTAGTGCAAAAAAAGAATCAAAGACTGCAGCCATACAGTATGGTGCCATCTTCATGACTCCCATCATGAACCGCTAAGGGGTGCTAAACACCAAGCACAAGATGTAGTAGAGATGTCAGTTAAAAATAAATACATTTATTGCAGTTTCAGAGCAGCATATCACTTAACATTAAACATTTAGAATAAAGTTAATTAAAATAATATTAATGATCTGTGGTGAAAACAATGTGTAAACATTCAGGACTAGGCAGTTGCCTATTGATAGCTTTTCGCACATTTTCAGTAAAATATCTGGTTCGTTCCACAAAAAAAGTGCCTTTTGCATCTCTTGAAAGTCCAATATCTTAAACTTGACTGCTGACATGCAAAACATTTTGGGGCCCATATAAAACATGCGACCAATGACAAAAAAATTAAAAATACAGAAATATCGTTTGAGTGGATTTTCTGTTTAAGTAGAAATTGTGCACCAATATTGTATTTTAGAAGTCTGTTAAATTAAATTCTCTTTCATGGAGAATAAAATAATTCCTATTTTTAATGAGTAAAGACCTGCTAAAGTGCCAAAATTCAGCATTTAGATATGTCCCTCCATGCACCCTCAGTGACTTCTAGGAAGATTTTAACCAACATTTCCCCATCATTGTAAAGCCCTAGTTATTGTTGCTTTGATAGCCATTTCTGAAGATGATTTATTTAATGGATTAGTGATTCATTTGTCTATCCCTCATTTTAAGGTCAACCCTGTTACATGAGCTGAGCTCTTGTTTTAATGAAACTAATCCTTTTTTATTCTAATGAAACATTGAACATCTAATAGTAAAATCATACTGTAAAAGCAGGTGAGCTGGTTCTATTCTTTTTGGCCATTTTCTGGTGTTTTGTAGTGAAACTGAGCAGGTCGAGCATAACAAGTCAACCCTGCTACCCATAGATACAGGCTAGAAAAAATTAACAATAAAAAAAATGGTGAAGCTTACATTCAATTGCCACTCCCTGTTGCACACCACAAACTTCCATTCCCCCTGTCACAAGGACATTAATGGCTGATATAGGATGACATCGTCAACCCTGTTACTATATTGGGAACTTAATAAGCAATTACTATAATCATTTGTAGATTCAACACCTCTTGATGGGAAAACGTGTTAAAAAAAAAAAGTTGAACATGTGAATGTTAAAATTGTGACAAATTTGTTGACCAAGTAACTTATCTAAAAAAGGCACCGAATTGGTATTAGCAGAACCCTGATTTACCCAAATCAAGGTTTGGCTGCCACTTCACACTTAGACTTGGAGATGCTTTACTCAGTAAAAATCTAAAATAAAGAAAAACAAAAACAAATCTACATGTTCATTAAAGTTCTGATTCAATTGAGTTTTGGTGAACAACGATGTACCACTGTTCGTCCTGAGACAGTGGTGGTGTTGAAACATGGGTCATGTTCATTAGGGCACAAAACAGTAAACAAAAATGAGTGTGACATATTGGACAAATCCAGGAAGCCCTTCCGTTACATTACATTTTCTTCTGTTTGGTGCCTAATGAACACGGCCTTGGACTGCCATCTGAGTGGTCTGTTGAGTCCACAGTAATATAAATGTCACTGGAGTGTCTTCAGGTGAGGCTGTTTTCCTCTAACCCTAGCGAGAAGATACTGCAGCAGTCTCCACCTCCGTATCTGTCCCTGGACCTGACCCGAGAATCTTCTCTACTATGGATGATGTTGGACTCCTGCCAGCTCCCTCGTTTTGAACTGCCTCTGGAAGAGCTGAGGAATAAAGCACAAACAAGGGTTGATCATAAACCACACAGAAAGAGAGCCTTACAGCGGAGAAGGTGAAAAGCTTCAAGTTCTTCAGAGTACAAATCACTGACAATCTGAAATTGTCCACTCACACAGTGTGTTGAAGGCACAATAGCGCCTCTTCAACCTTAGGAGACTGAAGACATTTGGCTTTGCCCCCAAGACCCGCACACAGTTATAGAGATGCACCATTGAGAGCATCCCGTTGGGCTGTATTACAGCAACCGCACCACCCCCAAACCCTGGGCTCTCCAGAGGGTGGTGCGGTCAGCCCAACGCATCACCGAGAGCACACTGCCTGCCCTTCAGGACATCTACAGCACCCAGTGTCACAGGAAGGCCAAGAAGATCAAGGACCTCAGTCACCTGAGCACGGCCTGTTCACCCCACTATCATCTAGAAGGCGAGGTCAGTACAGGTTCATCAAAGCTAAATAGCCATCACTAGCCGGCCTCCACCAAGTACACTGCCCTGAACTTAGTCACTGTCTAGCCGGCTACCACCTGGTTACTCATCCCTGCACCTTAGAGGCTGCTGCCTTCTGTACATAAACATGGAACGCTGGTCACTTTAATAATGTTTATATACTGGTTTTACCACCGTCATGCAATCTCCATAGACAAACATTGGCCTTACTGAAGAGCTCAGCGACTTTCAACGTGGCACAGTCATAGGATGCCACCTTTCCAACAAGTCAGTTGGTCAAATTTCTGCCCTGCTAGAGCTTCCCGGTCAATTAAGTGCTGTTATTGTGAAGTGGAAATGTCTAGGACCAACAATGGCTCAGCCGCAAAGTAGTAGGCCACACAACCTCACAGAACAGGACCACTGAGTGCTGAAGCGCGGTCTGTCGTCGGTTGCTGGTCACTAGAGTTGCTCTTACTAAATGTTTCTACATTTCTTAATTCCATTTTTTACTTTAGATGTGTGTTTTGTTAGATAGTACTGCATTATTGGAACTAGGGAGACGAGAATTTCGCTACACCCGCAATTAAACCTGCAACCAAAGAAAATCTGATTTGTGATGATCAATATTCTATTGATTTACTTCCCAGCACTGGTTTAAGACATTGATTTAAATTTCATGTGATTTATCACAGTTTATTCTGTTGTACTGAGCCATTTACTATACGTTAGTTTTCTTATCTTTTATTATTTCTTGTTGTTGCATTGTCGAGAAGGTACTTGCTAGTAATAATTTTATTGGACGATGTATACCATGCGTATCCCATATATACAACTAATAAAACTTGAAACACGTGTCAAAAACTTCAAATGACAATAGCAAGCTGGGATGGAGCACCTGCTGCTGTCTGGTATGAGGCGTAGTGTGTGGTAGAGATCAGCTGTGGAGGGCATGCCAGCGACAGCTTTAGGAGTGGAGAACGCAGTGTACGTCCGGGATTTGGTCAGCCTGGCTGGAGTGGAGGGGATCCTCATATCGGGCTCACTACCTAGAAAGGAAAACACAATTATGACCAACCATGCATAAAACAAACCACACATTAGAATATTAAGGTATTTTAAAATTATTATTTTGAAATACTGCAGCATAAATATACGACGTACTAGTTGATAAGGCATGTTGAGTTTCTGATGCAGAATGTCTTTTTCGGTCCACAAATGGAGTCATGTTCAAGAACTGATTCTTGAGCCACGAGGCACGGTCTTCCTCGAAAGCCTTTTTCTGTGAAAACAAAAAATGGACAAAACAGGGCTAAGAAGCAATTCAAGTTCCAATGCAGACTTTAAAAAATGTTCACTCAATTATTAAAAATGGTCAAAAAGAACAATTTCTCAAGCAAGATTTTTGCTAGGACTGTCTGTGTGGTCTGAGTAAGGAGTGGAAAACTGAAAACTAGTTTTGAAACTATTGGTTTATTAAGTCATTTATTACCTGGTGATTACACCATCCTACCAAAACAGGCTGAAATTTCAGGTGGTCTTTTCAAACAGCTCTTACACTAAAAGGGCATCACAATTTTACAGTATTATTCCAACTAGGGATGTTAAGTGGCCGTATTACTGCCACACCAGCGGTCACGAGTCATGATGGCAGTTCAATTCCACTTGACCATTTTGTCACGGTAATTAGGCTTTTCCAAGCTCCGATGCTGCAGATGGTCATTAGTAGCCTACCAAACTTGCCATTTGCCTGGTACTCAGCACTCCATTGTCCCTCTTATCACTCTGACGTCAATGCAAATGTTATCGAAAATCTAAATCAAAACACTTGAGCCCATGAGCTCATGTTGCGCAACATTTCTATAGGCTATGCAATTGTGAGAGAACCAAATGATGGACTCTATTTAAAAAAGGATCACAACAGCTTCTATAGGCTAGGCCTACTATAATTATTTCTCAACTTTCTTAATATTAAGCACATTGCTTCTCTTTACATTACGGCCACACAAATGGGATGCCGCTGGGGAATTCGATACATTATCAAGTGCTTGTCAAATTGTGAATGAGACTGATGAAGTATGAACAGCCTGCACTAAAAACAAAAAATCAGAGCTTATGCCTTTCAAGCTACTTTTTTTCAAATCCTCATTAGAGTCGTGTCATGCAACCTTACAATGTATCAAAAATCAAGATATATAGCCCAACGTTTGTAGAACTACTAAAGTTACATTAACTCAATTAAGCATATAGGAGTACCTATGTCTTTGGTTAACCGCTCAACACAATAGCTGCATGTGTGCACTCCCTCAAGTCATTGAGAAAATATTTATTTTATTCAGCCATGTTCAATTGTATTCATACTATAATGCCAAGGAAATCTAAGCAAATCGTGTCTGCTAAATTAACTAGTGGAGCCCACAGCCATTTGGCATAGCCAGATCAGGACAATGCTATTCTGTTCTTCTGAAATAGACATTTTCTTCATATCATGCTTCTTTAGACTTGTCTAAAATAAAGTACTTTATTGTGATGGTGTAGGTTATATTACATGGATTTATTAGACTTTAAAAATGTTTTAACTATTCCAAAGGTCTGCATAAGTGGCTTGTAAGCTATGTGTGGAAGCCAGGAGATGCTAAATGTGTTTGGTAACTTCTTGGTGACAGGGGGAAGTATTTTCACGTCCGGATGAAATGCATGCCCAAATTCAACTGCCTGCTACTCATCCCCGAAGATATGCATATTATTAGTAGATTTGGATAGAAAACACTGAAGTTTCTAAAAACTGTGAATCTTGTCTGTGAGTATAACAGAACTTATGTAGCAGGCGAAACCCCGAGGACAAACCATTCAGATTTTTATTTTTTTAGGTCACTCTTTTCAATGAGTTTTCATTGGGAACCCAGATTTCTAAGGGACCTTCTTGCACTTCCTACTGCTTCCACTGGATGTCACCAGTCTTTAGAAATTGGTTGAGGTTTTTCCTTTGTGTAATGAAGCAGCCCTGTTCAAAACGAGGGTCACTTCAAGTGTACTGATAGAGGTGCGTGACCAGAAATGTAGCGTCAGTTTGCTTTCTTCCTGTATTTAACACAGATCATCCAGTCATCAATTTGATCGATTATTTACTTTAAAAAATACCTAAAGTTGTATTACAAAAGTAGTTTGAAATGTCTTGGCAAAGTTTACAGGTAACTTTTGAGATATTTTGTAGTCACATTGCGCAAGTTGGAACCGGTGTTTTTCTGGATCAAACTAGCCAAATAAATTGACATTTTGGATATATATCGACGGAATTAAGCGAACAAAAAGGACCACTTGTGATGTTTATGGGACATATTGGAGGGCCAACAAAAGAAGCTCGGCAAAAGGCATGATTTATATTCTTATTTCTGTGATTTGTGTCGAGCCTGCAGGGTTGAAATATGCTTTCTCTTTGTTTACGGAGGTGCTATCCTCAGATAATAGCATTGTTTGCTTTCGCCGAAAAGTATTTTTGAAATCTGATATGTTGGCTGGATTCACAACAAGTGTAGCTTTAATTTGGTGTGTGATATCATGAAAGGTCGATTTTTTTTATAGTAATTTATTTGAATTTGGCGCTCTGCATTTTCACTGGCTTTTGGCCAGGTGGGACACTAGCGTATCCCAGAGAGGTTAATTAACAGTCAGTTATTTGCTTGACAATCACCAGCAGACAACATGTATTGACCACCACAGCCCTGATTTCAACCTCATCAACTCAGCAAAAAAGAAACCTCCTCTCACAGTCAACTGCGTTTATTTTCAGCAAATTTAACATGTGTAAATATTTGTATGAACATAACAAGAGTCATGAGACAAACTGAACAAGTTCCACAGACATGTGCCTAACAGAAATGGAATAATGTGCCCCTGAACAGGGGGGGGGGGCAAAATCAAAAGTAACAGTCAGTATCTGGTGTGGCCACCAGCTGCATTAAGTACTGCAGTGCATCTCCTCCTCATGGACTGCACCAGATTTACCAGTTCTTTTTTTTTTTTAAACCCTTTTTTCTCCCCAATTTCGTGGTATCCAATTGGTAGTAGTTAGTCTTGTCTCATCACTGCAACTCCCGTACGGACTTGGGAGAAGCAAAGGTTAAGAAGCCATGCGTCCTCTGAAACACAACCCAACCTAGCCGCACTGCTTCTTGACACAACGCACATCCAACCCGGAAGCTAGCCGCACCAGTGTCGGAGGAAACACCTGGCGACCTGGTCAGCGTGTATTGCGCCCGGCCCGCCACAGGTGTCGCTAGTGCACAATGAAACAAGGATATCCCTGCTGGCCAAACCCTCCCTAACCCGGATGACGCTGGACCAATTGGGATTGAGGGATTGAGATCCGGGCTCGTCGCTGGAAATGTCAGAATACTGACATTCCTGTCTTGCAGGAAGTCACGCACAGAACGAGCAGTAGGGCTGGTGGCATTGTCATGCTGGAGGGTCATGTCAGGATGAGCCTGCAGGAAGGGTACCACATGAGGGAGGAGGATGTCTTCCCTGTAACGCACAGCATTGAGGTTGCCTGCAACGACAAGCTCAGTCCGATGATGCTGTGACACACCACCCCAGACCATGACGGATCCTCCACCTTCAAATGGATCCTGCTCCAGAGTATAGGCCTTGGTGTAACGTTCATTCCTTCGACGATAAACGCAAATCCGACCATCACCCCTGGTGAGACAAAACCGCGACTTCAGTGAAGGGCACTTTTTGCCAGTTCTGTCTGGTCCAGCGACGGTGGGTTTGTGCCCATAGGCGGCGTTGTTGCCGGTGATGTCTGGTGAGGACCTGCCTTACAATAGGCCTACAAGCCCTCAGTCCAGCCTCTCTCAGCCTATTGCGAACAGTCTAGGCACTGATGGAGGGATTGTGCGTTCCTGGTGTAACTCGGGCAGTTGTTGTTGCCATCCTGTACCCGTCCCGCAGGTGTCCTGTTCGGATGTACCAAATCCTGTGCAGGTGTTACGTGGTCTGCCACTGCGAGGACGATCAGCTGTCCATCCTGTCTCCTTGTAGCGCTGTCTTAGGCGTCTCACAGTACGGACATTCTAATTTATTTCCCTGGCCACATCTGCAGTTCTCATGCCTCCTTGGCACGTTGACACAGATGAGCAGGAGAACTGCAGATGGCACAGATGAGGCATGTTGACACAGATGAGTAGGGACTCTGAGCATGTTTCTTTTGGTGTTTTTCCAGAGTCAGTAGAAAGGCCTCTTTAGTGTCCAAAGTTTTCATAACTGTGACCTTAATTGCCTACCGTCTGTAAGCTGTTAGTGTCTTAACGACCTTTCCACAAGTGCACATTCTTTAATTGTTTATGGTTCATTGAACAAGCAGTGTATAAACCCTTTACAATGAAGAGCTGTGAAGTTATTTGGATTTTTACTAATTATCTTTGAAAGACAGGGTCCTGAAAAAGGAATGTTTCTTTTTATGCTGAGTTTAGTATGGATATACATACAACACAGGAAAAATGAATGACTGTACTGGGCCTTTAAGTGACACATCTTGGCTAAATATAATTCTTCCATGTCGAGAACTTTCCAAAAACAACAATGGATACCTCATATCCGAGGCGAATGGCAGCTTCAGTGAAGTTCTCCCTCTCCCTCTCAAAGTTCTTCCTTTGCTCGTCAAAGAGCCTCCACTCCTCTTTGAGACGCTCCTTCTCCTCCAGAGTGTAGCAGTCATTCAGAAGAGCAGCAGTCTCATCATCATAGCAGGGAGAGTTTAACTGCTGCTGCTCACACACAGACAAACACAAGGAAGAGGAAACAGACATAACATTTGACTGAATAACTCCTGTAAGTGTCTATTAGACTAACCTCATCCCCAGGGCATTGCACACAGCACATAAGTCTGGGGCGTATTCATTACACCAACTCTGTTGCAAAACCTTTCCTAAACAGAAGCTAATGAAATGGAGGGACCTACCTGAATTTGTCCAATACGAACTCATTTAGTGAAGCCCCAAAATTGCCCTATCTGTAAGCCTGTGTTTCAGACATAAGTGGATGGCAGGCAAATGTTCTACTTTTAAACTCTGACAAAACAGAGATGCTAATTCTAGGTCCCAAGAAACAAAGAGATCTTCTGTTGACTGACAATTAATCTTGATGGTTGTACAGTCATCTCAAATAAAACTGAAGGACCTCGGCGTTACTCTGGACCCTAATCTCTCTTTTGACGAACATATCAAGACTGTTTCAAGGATAGCTTTTTCCATCGATGTAACATTGCAAAAATCAGAAACTTTGTCCAAAAATGTATCCATGCTTTGGTTATTTCTAGGTTAGACTACTGCAATGCTCTACTATCCAGCTACCCGGATAAAGCATTAAATAAACTTCAGTTATTCTAGCAGCCATGTTTAGCACTCTTGACTAGAACCCCAAAATTTGATCATATTACTCCAGGGCTAGCCTCCTTACACTGGCTTCCTGTCAAGGCTTTGCTGATTACGGTTTTACTGCTAACCTACAAAGCACTACCTATCTTTCAGATTTGGTCCTGCCGTACATACCTACACGTACGCTACGGTCACAAGACGCAGGCCTCATTGTCCCTAGAATTTCTAAGCAAAAGGCTGGAGGCAGGGCTTTCTCCTATAGAGCTCCATTTTCATGGAATGGTCTGCCTAACCATGTGAGACGCAGTCTTTATTGAAGACTCATCTCTTCAGTAGGTTGAGTGTAGTCTGGCCCAGGAGTGTGAAGGTGAACGGAAGGGCACAGGAGCAACGAACCACCTTTGCTGTCTCTGCCTGGCCGGTTCCCCTCTCTCCACTGGAATTCTCTGCCTCAAACCCTATTACAGGGGCTGAGTCACTAGCTTACTGGTGCTCTTCCATGCCATCCCTAGGAGGGGTGCATCACTTGAGTGGGTTGAGTCACTGACGTGATCTTCCTGTCCGGGTTGGCGCCCACCCTTGGGTTGAACCATGGGGGAGATCTTTGTGGGCTATACTCGGCCTTGTCTCAGGATGGTAAGTTGGTGGTTGAAGATATCCCTCTAGTGGTGTGGGGGCTGTGCTTTGGCAAAGTGGGTGGGGTAATATCCTGCCTGTTTGGCCCTGTCCGGGGGCATCTTCAGACAGGGCCAGTGTCTCCAGACCCCTCCAGTCTCAGCCTCCAGTATTTATGCTGCAATAGTTTGTGTCGGGGGGCTAGGGTCAGTCTGTTATATCTGGAATATTTCTCCTGTCTTATCTGGTGTCCCGTGTTAATTTAAGTATGCTCTCTCTAATTCACACTCTGAGGACCTGAGCCCTAGGACCATGCCTCAGGACTATCTAGCCTGATGACTCCTTGCTGTCCCCAGTCCACCTGGTCATGCTGCTGCTTCAGTTTCAACTGCTCTGCCTGCGGCTATGGAACCCTGACCTGTTCACTGGACGTGCTACCTTTCCCAGACCTGCTGTTTTCAACTCTGTAGAGACAGCAGGAGCAGTAGAAGGTAGATACAAAAATATAAAATCAGTAATGAAAAGCCAAGTGACATTTACTCCTGAGGTGCTGACTTATTGCACCCTCGACAACCACTGTGATTATTATTATTATTTGACCCTGCTGGTCATCTACGAACATTTGAACATCTTGGCTATATTCTGTTACAATCGCCACCCGGCACAGCCAAAAGAGAACTGGCCACCCCTCAGCCTGGTTCCTCTCTAGGTTTCTTCCTAGGTTCTGGCCTTTTTCCTAGCCACTGTGCGTCTACACCTGCATTGCTAGCTGTTTGGGGTTTTAGGCTGGGTTTCTGTACAGCACTTTGACATCAGCTGATAAGGGCTTTATAAATAAATGTGATTGAAATGTGATTTTAGTTGCAAAAATGTTTGAACTAATGATTACACCCCTGGTACATCAATGGTTCAAAGTTGGCCTTAGTGAGAGTGACCTTACTGAGTCAAGTGTCAATTTAATTTTTGCGAACGACACAACTGCAAGGTGTGGCTCTGTGTTTGTGGTGTGCTAGCGTACAGGGGAGGGTTAGGGGGAAGGTGTTGTGGGAGATGATTGGTTGGTAGATTAAGCCAATGCATATGCACCAGGACGTTCTCCCGCCCTTTCTGTATTCTCTAACGAAGGCCAAGTTCGACGCGTTGGTCCACCAGACCCTTCACGCATTTGGTCGTAAGTGTCTGGGAACAAGATTAGTAAGGCTCAAATTCAAGGCAATAAAACCAGATGTACTATAGATATTTGTAGCTCGGTTTGAAAAGAGAGCCTTGGGTTGTGATGTGGGTCTTACTAACCTGTAGGAGCTGCTGCTGTGTCTGGATGAAATCTTTACACTGCTGGACCTCCAGTCTCATCCTCTCCATCTCCTCCTCATGGATCTGTCTGGGGACCAGCTCTTTACCAGCACGCTGCTGGCTCTGCTGCACCAGGGAGGCTGATGACACAACACATTCTGATCAACGGTGAAGAAATATAGAATGTTTTGGCAGCAGAATAGTTTCAAATGCCACAGTACTGGTAGTGATTTTAAATTGATTGTCATGTACAGTACCTACATGTAAGAATATTTTGAAGATAAATAGACAATGCAGATGACTAAAAGGTCAAGAGTACTAACAATCAATGGAAACAGTAGTTTTTCCTGTAATAGGGAATTAATGATCAATGGGTCAGAGACACATGAGGAATTTGTCAAGGCAGTGAGCCTGAAACAGGATACTTGTTATTTGGCTATTGGCCCAGTTTTATTGCAAGGACTTCTAATTGGTCAACCACAGGCTAGGGTTATAAAACTACATCCGGTCCCTTTGTTCTGTGCAGAGAATCACTGAGGACAGATCTGATTTATCCTCTTTGAATAAACCAATTTTTTTCTCCCCCCCGATTTGCTTTGGGGTCTGTTATTGAAGAGTAACATCAACTGCTAACACTTGGTGCCTTGACGCGGATGAATTGGTCTTGAACACGGAAAAACTCAACTGTGTGTTTATACAGGGAAAGGGAGGGCTGAGCACAACCCACAGGATTCAACTCTTAATCTCCTGATTGACTGCTAAACATTGTTGGGTGAGTCTAGACCTATATCATTTAAAATAACCAAATTAGGTTAAAATTAGTGCATGCAATGAGTGATACACATCTGTGATGTACAAGGTTTGGGTCCTTTGCTCTAGGTTTGTTAAATCTATATTATAGGGATTCAAGTCTTCTATTAAAAACAATGTGAGTCCTTTTTGTGAAACCTTTTTGCATAGAAGTGAGTTTCTAGTTGAGTAGCAATTTTTACACGTGTGGGTAATATAAAAGACTTCAATGTTTTGAAGTAAACAAGTTATGGGTAACCAGGCCCTACAGAAACAATGTGTTTGAGAAGGAAGTTTGAGTCCGAAGGGTTAAATAAATACAGTTGAAGTCGGAAGTTTACATACACCTTAGCCAAATACATTTAAAATCAGTTTCACAATTCCTGACATTTAATCCTAGTAAAAATGTCCCATCTTAGGTCAGTTAGGATCACCACTTAATTTTAAAGAACGTGAAATAATAATAATAATAATAATAATAATAATAATAATATTAGAGAGAATGATTCATTTAAGCTTTTATTTATTTCAACACATTTCCAGTGGGTCAGAAGTGTACATACACTCAATTAGTATTTGGTAGCGTTGCGTTTAAATTGTTTTTACTTGAGTCAAATATTTTGGGACGCTTTCCATAAGCTTCCCACAATAACTTGGGTGAATTTTGGCCCATTCCTCCTGACAGAGCTTGTGTAACTGAGACAGGTTTGTAGGCCTCCTTGCTCGCACACACTAAGTTCTGCCCACGGATTTTCTATAGGATTGAGGTCATGGAGTGGCCATCGCAAGCCCTTACCTTGGCTTTGTTGTCCTTAAGCCATTTTGCCACAACTCTGGAAGTATGCTTGGGGTCATTGTCCATTTGGAAGACCCATTTGCCACCAAGCTTTAACTTCCTGACTGATGTCTTGATGTTGCTTCAATATATCCACACAATTTTCCTACCTCATGATGCCATCTATTTTGTGAAGTGCACCAGTCCCTCCTGCAGCAAAGCACCCCACAACATGTTGCTGCCACCCGTGCTTCACGGTTGGGATGGTGTTCTTCGGCTTGCAAGCATCCCCCTTTTTTCACCAAACATAACAATGGTCATTATGGCCAAACAGTTCTATTTTTGTTTCATCAGACCAGAGGACATTTCTCCAAAAAGTACGATCTTTGTCCCCATGTGCAGTTGAAAACCGTAGTGTGGCTTTTTTATGGCGGTTTTGGAGCAGTGGCTTCTTCCTTGCTGAGAGGCCTTTCAGGTTATGTCGATATAGGACTCGTTTTACTGTGGATATAGATACTTTTGTACCCGTTTCCTCCAGCATCTTCACAAGGTCCTTTGCTGTTGTTCTGGGATTGATTTGCACATTTCCCACCAAAGTACGTTCATCTCTAGGAGACAGAACACGTCTCCTTCCTGAACGGTATGACAGCTGCGTGATCCCATGGTGTTTATACAGATGAACGTGGTACCTTCAGACATTTGGAAATTGCTCCCAAGGATGACCCAGACTTGTGGCAATCCACAATGTTTTTGAGGTCTTGGCTGATTTCTTTTGATTTTCCCAAACTGTCAAGCAAAGAGGCACTGAGTTTGAAGGTAGGCCTTGAAATACATCCACAGGTACACCTCCAATTGACTCAAATGTCAATTAGTTTATCAGAAGCATCTAAAGCCATGGCATCGTTTTCTGGAATTTTACAAGCTGTTTAAAGGCAATTTAGTGTATGTAAACTTCTGATCCACTGGAATTGTGATACAGTAAAATAATGTCTAAACAATTGTTGGAAAAATGACTTGTGTCATGCACAAAGTAGATGTCCTAACCAACTTGCCAAAACTATAGTTTGTTAACAAGAAATTTGTGGAGTGTTTGAAAAACGAGTTAATGACTCCAACCTAAGTGTATGTAAACTTCCGACTTCAACTGTATATAACCAGAGATATATATTATACATCTTTTGAAGTTAATGTAATGCCATTTTTAAGTTCGAGAACCACTGGAGAAGGGCAGAACAGCTCCTCCGGATGTGAGCATGAAAAATACATTAATGTCACGGTCTAGTGATATGAAGAACCATTTCAAAGTGGAGAAGTGTAGGCAAGCAATAAAGAAATATTCTGTCATTGTTGACAAAGATGGAATCTGTCTGATATACAAAAAGCTTGGGGAAAATACAGAGAACGTCTAACTCGTTGACAAAAACAAGATGGTCTAACTGTATTAGCCAAAGTAAGGAAGCGGGATGAGAAATGTCTTGATAAGCGTGATCAGACGTTGGAGAGATACAGATAGTTTGAGGGCTCTTTGTGAACAGATAAAAGAACAAATTCAACAATTACAGGTGAGGGTTGTAAAAGCAGACGTAAGTGCTGTAAGAAACTACATCCTTATCATGGGTTACAGTTAATAGTTGATACCGGCTGGTCACTTTAAGGACTTTGTGAATGATTACCTTGACAATAGGACAATTTAATATTATTGTCTTGCAGACAATTATTCATTTTGGGAGTTCTCTCCTAATACAGGATGTGGTAGGAATCGTAAGAGACATCATTACACCTGTTAACACTTATTTTCTATAACTTTGTTTGAAATCTATTTCTTATTGTAACAAGAAGTAAAATATGCCCTTTGTGTTTAATCAACGGAAACAGTGGTTTTTCGGTAATAGGGAATTAATGATCAATGGGTCAGAGACATGGGAGGAATTTGTCAAGGCAGTTAGCCTGAAACCGGATACTTATTTGGCCAATGGCTCCTTTTATTGTAAGGAATTATAATTGGTCAACCACAGGCTAGGGTTGGGTTATGAAACTACATCCTGTCACTTTGTTCTGTGAAGAGAATCACTGAGGACAGGGGAGAATTAAAATCTACCTCTCAGCATAACATCTATGATTTGTCCCCTTTGAATAAACCCATTTTTCTCCCCCTGATTTGCTGTGCAATTGAAGAGTAACATCAACTGCTAACATACAACACCAGTTAATTCCCAGAGAAAACCATTGATAACCATTGAGTTACTGATTTATTGTTAACTTCTTTGGTAATATGGGTGATGTGATGATGTCTGTACCCTGGCTGTCCAGTCTCTCCATGTGGCTCTTCAGTCTCCTCCATTGCTGCCGGATGCTATTGGTCAGCTGCTCCCGGGCGTGTTCACATGACTGGTCCAGGGTCTCTCTACTGCAGTCGCCAACCTCCTTATCCCTGTCGGAGCCGGCCTGAAGGCACAACAATGAACAACGTTAAAAGATGTCACTCCCATACGTAATGTAAAGTGCTTAGAGATCTTGTAAGAGTATTATCAAAATGTATTAGGTCTTGCATCTACAGTGAGCTCCAAAAGTATTGGGACGGCGATACATCTTAATGTTTTGGCTCTGTACTCCAACACTTTGGATTTTAAATTATACAACGGCTATAAGGTTCAAGTGCAGACATTTTTAATTCAAGTTCTTTTTCTTCATACATATCAGGTGAACCATTTAGAAATTACAACACTTTTTGTACAAAGTCCATCATAGGGGACTAAAAGAATTAACAAATCACATATTTATATTAGTAGTCAAAAGTTTAGTATTTGTTCCCAAATTCCTAGCACGCAATGATTAGATGAAGATTGTCACTACAAACTTGTTGGATGCATTTGTTGTTTGTTTTGGTTGTGTTTCATATTATTTGGTACCCAATAGAAATGAATGGTAAATAACATGTCATTTTGGAGTCCCTTTTATTGTAAATAAGAATAGAATGTTTCTAAACAATTCTACATTCATGTGGATGCTACCATGATTGCAGATATGATAATTACTTTCTCAATCATTATCCAAGATTAATTCCGTAATCATGGTAACATCCACAATAATGTAGAAGTTTAGAAACATTCTATTCTTATTTAAAATGTGTCACTGTCCCAATACTTTTGGAGCTCACTGTACTGTCACGTAGGGGACTTCTGGTACTCAGTTCTAGGCTGTCTTCCACATGGTCTCTGAAGCTGGAGCATGGTTTCCTAGGACTAGGACTCAGAATGGACACCATCTCCCGCTTCATCTGCTGCAGCACCTTCTTCAACTCAACGTTCTCCAGCATCAGGGCTCTATGACGAACCTCATAGTCACTCAGCAGGGACCTGTACATCTCCCCCTCATGTCTACAATAATGGCAAATAAACACACCCCATCAAAGTGGCTTCTCCAAAGCCATGTAGGATTTGTTGCATCAAGAGTTGATGAATGCACTTAAAAACAGACATGGTTCAGTTTGAGGAGTATTGTTACCTGGCCTCGACCTTTCCAGTCTTCCATTGGCTTCTCTTCCCATCAGCCCGTCCCAAGTAGTTCAATACGTCAATCGCTAGTAGAGATAAAAAGAAAATTAGGGACTTTTTATAAAGACAGATTGTTTTTTATGGGTGTTTATTTTTAATTTTTAAGATACTTGGTTGCAAAGATCCACATTTCCAACAACCTTTGGAATAAGGAGGAGGAAACTATGTCTTGAGAACATGATCCAGCACCCCTACCAAGTTTCTTATCCCTCTTTTCCACCAGTAGCTGGTTGAGGCGTTCTTTGAGTTTGGTGCTCTCCCTCTCCTTCCTCTTGGCATCATGGCTGTACTGAGAGGCTCTGCTGGCGATGATGCTCTGGAGCTTCTGCACCTGGGGTGTGTTCAGTAGGGAGAAAACATTTAGAAACTGGGAAGTACTACCTGAACTTGTCCAACATGAACACAATTTCCTGTTGCATAATGCTTTGCTACGGTGTGCCCTACTGAACACGACCCTGGTTTGGCAGGCTCACACACTGAAACTACATTTCCCATGGATGATTGCAGTTAAATAAGCATATCATTAAATATAGAGTGTAATGATTAACAATTTTATTACAAAGTCTACCTCATCTTTTTCAGTTTTAAGGCAGTTCTGCAGAGTCTTGATTTTGAGTTGCAGCTGCCTCTCTGCCTCGTGCAGTCCTGACGTCTCTCTTTTAGAGAGCTCCAGCTGATCCTGGGAACAAACACAAATGTACATGTAATGTCAACATTATATAGTCTAGTGTATGTGAATGTGCTCACCTTGACTAAGACTAAGTTCTCCTATAAGCAGTAAGCAAGCACCTTTCACCCAAGGACAATGAACTGTACATCGGAAACATAGTAACATGAGTGTCAGTGTTGTTGCGGTAAACCCCCGTCTCAGTGTTTCTCCTATCATTCTATAGGTGCCCCAACCTAGCTTTCTATTGACAATATGCACCCTGTCTGGAAAACGATGTATGGGAAAGACAGCCTGACCTTGAGTCTGGAGTTGGTGATCTGCAGGTGTTCCAGGGCGCTGGAGCTCTTCAGACTCTCCGCCTCCTGCTCCTGCAGGCAGTGTTGGCTGCGGCGCTGCATCTGGAGCAGCTCATACATGCTGTTCAGGGCTGGCACAGTGTTCAGCCCCCCGCTTACCTCTGTTGAGCTGGCCTCAATACATGCAGAGGAGAACCCCAGAGAGTCCATCTCCTGTACAAGGTCCCAAAAAGAGGGCAGACAAGTAGGTTAGCACTCAGAGGATTCAGTGCATGAGATAAATGAAGCTTCAGATACACAAAACCTCAAATCAAGTAGTGAAGAAGAATATTGATACCCGGCTATATAAACAAGCAAGCAGCACATTACACAATGCGACCTTCAGAGTATTTGGGAAAGTATTGATATTCTAAATGTAACCTAAATAGCCATTTCAATGGTGCAGTACCTGATTAATGTAAGAGATACACCGGGGAACATTGTCCTCAGTGCAGAAGGCACTTAACACATTGTAGGAACTCTTGGACAGTGGCATGGTGGAGGAGTGCATTGTAGGTAGGTTGTTATGATGCCACGAGGGGGACATAGTCATTCTTGCTATGCCGGAGAGCTCAAGGGTTTCTAAACATAGTAGGGAAATGCAGAGAACAACCAATTGATACATTAAGAGTTGACTCAGACTGGCTGACTAAGAGGTTTAAAACGTTCTAAAATTAGGTAACAAAAATGCATCCCATAAAATCAAACAATTCCCCCCCCAGAGACGCCATTTGAATCAACTTACCTACTGATGGCTCTATAGTTGCTGAAGTCCACTAGTTTTCCATGCCAACACAGTGTCAAGATAGTAGGGAGATCAGTTGGTCTCTCACAGATGGAGGCTTCCCTCACTGGAACAGAATCCTGAAATAGAGCATCAAGCAGCAAGCCAAAGACATAAGCGTCTAATGCAGGATAATCTGGGTTGATTCTTCAACACCATGCAGGATTAACCGTCATCTGTGTGACGTGCCAGCATGGGACGGGCTTTCAGGCCTTGTTACACTGGACTGTAGAGTGATACTTTAAGCTTGAGTAAAGAGGGTTTGCATGTTAACTTCAAATCAAATTTTATTTGTCACATACACATGGTTAGCAGATGTTAATGCGAGTGTAGCGAAATGCTTGTGCTTCTAGTTCCGACCATAACCTAACAATTTCACAACAACTCCCTTATATCACACACACGTGTAAAGGAATGAATAAGAATATGTCCATAAAAATATATGAATGAGCAACAGCCGAACGGCATAGGCAAGATGCAGTAGATGGTATAGAGTACAGTATATACATATGAGATGAGTAATGTAGGGTATGTAAACATTATATAAAGTGGCATTGTTTAAAGTGGCTAGTGATACATTTATTACATACATTTTTTCATTATTAAAGTGGCTAGAGATGGGTCAGGATGTTGGCAGCAGCCACTCAATGTTAGTGATGGCTGTTTAAGTCTGATGACCTTGAGATAGAAGCTGTTTTTCAGTCTCTCGGTCCCCGCTTTGATGCAGCTGTACTGACCTCGCCTTCTGGATGATAGTGGGGTGAACAGGCATGGGGTCGGGTGGTTGTTGTCTCTGATGATCTTTTTGGCCTTCCTGTGACATCAGGTGGTGTAGGTGTCCTGGAGGGCAGGTAGTTCGCCCCCGGTGATGCATTGTGCAGATCTCACTACCCTCTGGAGAGCCTTACGGTTGTGGGCGGAGCAGTTGCCGTACCAGGCGGTGATACAGCCCGACAGGATGCTCTCGATTGTGCATCTGTAAAGGTTTGAGAGTGTTTTTGGTGACAAGCCGAATTTCTTCAGCCTCCTGAGGTTGAAGAGGCGCTGCCCTGTGTGGGTGGACCATTTCAGTTTGTCTGTGATGTGTACGCCAAGGAACTTAAAACTTTCCACCTTCTCCACTACTGTCCCGTCGATGTGGATGGGGGCTGCTCCCTCTGCTGTTTCATGAAGTCCACGATCATCCCCTTTGTTTTGCTGACATTGAGTGTGAGGTTATTTTCCTGACACCACACTCCAAGGGCCCTCCCCTCCTCCCTGTAGGCCATCTCATCGTTGTTGGTAATCAAGCCTACCACTGTAGTGTCGTCTGCAAACTTGATGATTGAGTTGGAGGCGTGCGTGGCCACGCAATCATGGGTGAACAGGGGGTACAGGAGAGGGCTCAGAACGCACCCTTGTGGGGCCCCAGTGATGAGGATCAGCGGGGTGGAGATGTTACCTACCCTCACCACCTGGGGGCGGCCCGTCGGGAAGTCCAGGACCCAGTTTCACAGGGCGTGTTGAAGGTACTATGTTGTTAAATGCTGAGCGGTAGTCGACAAATAGCATTCTTACATAGATATTCCTCTTGTCCAGATGGGTTAGGGCAGAGTGATTGCGTCATCTGTGGACCTATTAGGGCAGTAAGCAAATTGTAGTGGGTCTAGGGTGTCAGGTAGGGTGGAGGTGATACGGTCCTTGACTAGTCTCTCAAAGCAATTCATAAAGAAGGAAGTGAGTGCTACGGGGCGATAGTAATTTAGCTGTTACCTTTGCTTTCTTGGGAACAGGAACAATGCTGGCCCTCTTGGAAGCATGTGGGAACAGCAGACTGGGATAAGGATTGATTGAATATGTCAGTAAACACACCAGCCAGCTGGTCTGCGCATGCTCTGAGGACGCGGCTGGGGATGCCGTCTGGGCCAGCAGCCTTGCGAGGGTTAACACTTAAGTGTTTTACTCACGTTGGCTGCAGTGAAGGAGAGCCCGCAGGTTTTGGTAGCGGGCTGTGTTAGTGGCACTGTATTGTCCTCAAAGCGAGCAAAGAAGTTGTTTAGTTTGTCTGGGAGCAAGACATCGTGGTCTGCGACAGGGCTGGTTTTCCTTTTGTAGTCCATGATTGACTGTAGACCCTGATTGACTGTAGACCCTGCCACATACCTCATGTCTGAGCCATTGAATTGCGACTCCACTTTGTCTCTATACTGACGCATAGCTTGTTTGATTGCCTTGGAGGGAATAGCTACACTGTTTGTATTCGGTCATATTTCCGGTCACCTTGCCCTGATTAAAAGCAGTGGTTCGCGCTTTCAGTTTTGTGCCAATGCTGCCATCAATACACAGTTTCTGGTTGGGGAACGTTTTAATAGACGCTGTGGGTACAACATCACCGATGCACTTGCTAATAAACTCGCTCACCAAATCAGCGTATTCATCAATGTTATTGCCCGGCGCTATGCGGAACATATCCCAGTCCACGTGATCGAAGCAATCTTGAAGCGTGGAATCTGATTGGTCGGACCAGTGTTGAAAAGACCCGAGCGCTTCCTGTTTTAGTTTCTGTCTATAGGCTGGGCGCAACAAAATAGAGTTGTGGTCAGATTTTCCAAAAGGAGGGAGGGGGAGGGCTTTATATGCATCGTGGAAGTTAGAATAACAATGATCCATGGTTGCGCCAGCCCAGGTTGCGCATTCGATATGCTGACAAAATTTAGGGAGCCTTGTTTTCAGATAAGCCTTGTTAAAATCCCCAGCAACAATAAATGCAGCCTCAGGATATGTGGTTTCCAGTTTACATAGTCAAATGAAGTTATTTCAGGGCCGTCGATGCGTCTGCCTGGAGGGGGATATACACAACTGATTATAATCTAAGAGAATTCTCTTGGTAGATAATGCAGTCTGCATTTTATTGTGAGGAATTCTAGGTCAGGTGAACAAAAGGACTTGAGTTCCTGTATGTTGTTATGATCACACCACGTCTCGTTAATCATAAGGCATACACCCCCGCCCTTCTTCTTACTAGAGAGGTTTGTTTCTATCGGCGCGATGCGTGAAGAAGCCAGGTGGCTGTACCGACTCCGATGACGTATCCCGAGTGAGCCATGTTTCCGTGAAACAAAGAAAGTTACAATCTCTGATGTCTCTCTGGAAGGCAACTCTTGCTCGGATTTCGTCTACCTTGTTGTCAAGAGACTGGACATCGGCGGAGTAGTATGCTCGGGAGCGGTGCGCGATGTGCCCATCTACAGAGCCTGACCAGAAGACTGCGCCGTCTGCCCCTTCTGCGGCGCCGTTGTTTTGGGTCGCCGGCTGGGATCCGATCCATTGTCCTGGGTGGTGAACCAAACAGAGGATCCGCTTCGGGAAAGTCGTATTCCTGGACGTAATGTTGGGGAGTTGACGTTGCTCTTATATCCAATAGTTCCTCCCGACTGTATGTAATAAAACCTAAGATTTCCTGGGGCAACAATGTAAGAAATAACACAATAAAAACAAAATACTGCATAGTTTCCTAGGAACGCGAAGCGAGGCGGCCATCTCTGGGCTCGTGTGTGACTGTATTCCAGAGGGAGGCTTTTAGGCACACACACACCTGTGTGATGTGTGCAAGGTTTAACAATGTCACGGAATTCAAAATGCTAAGATTGAGAAAAAGGGCTTTAACAAACTATAGACAACTACAGACACATTATTCAAGTGGGCCTCAGTATGATCCTTCCATTTGTCAGATCCCTTTGACTATAATATGATCCTAAGACTTTCCTGGTGCAACAAGCTGAACCACATTCTACACTCTCGTAACTACACTTTAAAAATAGGCCCCGGTGCAGTTATTGTACTCTGTTTAAACATGGTGTGCATTCCATTGTAGACTGGACTGTTTTGATAGCCTTGGGCAACACGTGATCAGTGGCATGCATTTGTGGATGCCAAAGGAAACCCAGGCTCACAAATATTTGACCAATAAGTGTTTTTATAATTTTCCATCAATTAGCAAGTGGCTGGATCTCACCAGAGAAATTAACCGCACGAGGGAAACAGCACTCCTCTGTCTCAGTATGTGTAGCCCATGTATCTAATGCTGTCTGGACAAAAAGAGTGACATTGTAGCTGTAGAATTTGATTGACTGATGCCAGCAAGCATTTGGCTTCCCTTGATACATTTTTAAAAATAAAAAACAGCATTGAGTAGAGCTCAACTGTGGGTTGTACGGGAGCAGAACCCCCCCCAAGGGAGGACAGTTGGTATGTGGCTTCACACCAATCAAATCCTAAGCAAAAGTTAATTTTAGTTTCTGGTCTGCTTGTGTTGATATCCTAGGCTAGCCATCATTTAAGCTAGCCTACGATTACAAAAATTAAAGCATACTGTATTACAGAGTAGAGGTCGACCTATTATGATTTTTCAACGCCGATACCGATACTGATTATTGGAGGACCAAAAAAGCCGATACCAATTAATCGGCCAATTTTTTAAAATGTACTTGTAATAATGACAATTACAACAATACTGAATGAACACTTATTTTAACTTAATATAATACAACTTAATAAAATCAATTTAGCCTCATAAATAATGAAACATGTTCGATTTGGTTTAAATAATGCAAAAACAAAGTGTTGGAGAAGAAAGTAAAAGTGCAATATGTGCCATGTAAGAAAGCTAACGTTTCAGTTCCTTCCTCAGAACATGAGAATATATGAAAGCTGATGGTTCCTTTAAACACAGGTCATCTACAAGTCCATGCTAGGTAAAGCTCCGCCTTATCTCAGTTCACTGGTCACAATGGCAACACCAACCCGTAGCACGCGCTCTAGCAGGTGTATCTCACTGATCATCCCTAAAGCCAACACCTCATTTGGCCGCCTTTCGTTCCAGTTTCTCTGCTGCCTGTGACTGGAACAAATTGCAAAAATTGCTGAAGTTGGAGACTTTTATCTCCCTCACCAACTTCTGCTATCTGAGCAGCTAACCGAGCGCTGCAGCTGTACATAGTCTATCGGTAAATGGCCCACCCAATTTTACCTACCTCATCCCCATACTGTTTTTATTTATTTACTTTTCTGCTCTTTTGCACACCAGTATCTCTACCTGTACATGACCATCTGATCATTTATAACTCGTGTTAATCTGCAAAATTGTAATTATTCGCCTACCTCCTCATGCCTTTTGCACACAATGTATATAGACTTTTTTTCCCTACTGTGTTATTGACTTGTTAATTGTTTACTCCATGTGTAACTCTTGTCTGTTCACACTGCTATGCTTTATCTTGGCCAGGTCGCAGTTGCAAATGAGAACTTGTTCTCAACTAGCCTACCTGGTTAAATAAAAGGTGAAATAAAAAAATAAAAATTTAAAATGAGTCTTCAATATTCCCAGGTAAGACATTTAGGTTGTAGTTATTATAGGACTATTTCCCTCCAAACCATTTGTATTTCATTAACCTTTGACTATTGGATGTTCTTATAGGCACTTTAGTATTGCCAGTGTAACAGTATAGCTTCCGTCCCTCTCCTCGCTCCTCCCTGGGCTCGAACCAGCAACACAACGACAACAGCCACCATCGAAGCAGCGTTACCCATGTGGAGCAAGGGGAACAACTAATAGAAGGCTCAGAGCGAGTGACATTTGAAACACTATCAGCGCACGGTAACTAGCTAGCCATTTTATAAAATAAGTTTAATGCTAGCTAGCAACTTACCTTGGCTTACTGCATTCGCGTAACAGGCAGTCTCCTTGTGGAGTGCAATGAGAGAGAGGCAGGTAATTATTGCATTGGACCTAGTTTACTGTAAGGGTGCAAGATTGAATCCCCAGAGCTGACAAGGTGAAAATCTGTCGTTCTGCCCCTGAACAAGGCAGTTAACCCACCGTCCCTAGGCAGTCATTGAAAATAATGTGTTCTTCACTGACTTTCCTAGTTAAATAAAAGGTATAAATATATATATATAATATATATAATATATATATATTATTTTTTTTAAATGTATTTATTTAATTTTTAAAATCGGCGCCAAAATACTGATTTCCGATTGTTATGAATTCCGATTAAATCGGTCGACCTCTATTACAGAGCCATAAACCGTTTTGCCAACATGAGAGGATGGCATTGGCGGTCAACTAGTTTACAAGTAGACACACACACACAGAGACAGAGACCAGTACCATGGACAGCCACATGATATTTAGCAACATTGGACTGAATAGTTTTTGGTCTCTACGTTTGTTTTCAGTGTACTAAACTAAGCATATATAACCTTGATTTGATCATGTTTAAAGGTTTAAAGTTGAAATGGTACTAAATTATTATTATTTTTAGTACAATTTCATTCAAACCCGGACGACAGGGGCGAATTGTCCCCCGCCCTAAGGGACTCCCAGTCACGGCCGGATGTGATACAGCCTGGATTCGAACCAGAGACACTGAGATGCAGTGCCTTAGACCACTGCGCCACTCAGGAGCCCAATAGCAGAGGCTGTGCCAAATTCCTTAAAATGACGTTGAGGCAGCTTATGTTAGAGAACATTAAATTCTCTAGTAACAGTGCTGGTGGACATTCCTGCAGTCAGAATGCTAATTGCACACTCCCTTAAAACTTGAGACTTCTGTGGCATTGTGTTGTATGACAAACCTGCACATGTAATGATCATGCCACACCTGTCCGGTGGATGGATTATCTTGGCAAAGTAGAAATTCTCACTAACAGGGTTGTAAACAAATTTCAGGAATTTGTTTGAGAAATAAGCTTTTTATGCATATGGAACATTTCTGGGATCTTTTATTTCAGCTAATGAGGATCAACGCTACATGTGTTTATATTTTTGTTCATTGTATAATATTTGCTTTGTGGACTTTACAGAACAGATGTTGCTCGCCTGTTTTGTGATGAAACAAACATATATGTAGTTAAATTTATTCAACCACTGACTTATTTACATGCCTTATTGTTTATCACGGTGATGTTCGAATGGGAGCAAACAGTTATCACAACATAGGTTGTAATATTGTTTTTATACCGGCTTGGCTTCCTCAGTGATTTTACCCACACACCGCTGCTGATAGCACCGGAGTAGAAGGTAAATCAAGCCACAGTGGCAGAAGCTATGTGGTGTTCTTATCCATTTAACCAGGCTGCATTGGTCTCTTATCTGCACTCAACTTAAATGGGAGTTAGTGTTTCCCTTATGTCACGCTTAACCAAAACAGGGGAGTTACAGAGCCACATCCACTCAATGTGCCCAATGTGCCTCCATCTGAATTTAGCTTTGGGACACAACCAATGATTTTGGACACAACATTGAGAGTCTGTATTAGTTAGTCCAACCAATAGACGTTATGTCCCAAAATAAATCTGATTCCAATAAGAGCAGGCAACTGACAAGAAGCAAACATTTTAGTGTTGACAATAGCAGACATTGTGTGAGTATACCGTTATAGCCTAACGTTAGTATCAACACACCAAACTATATTGTCTTATCATTTTTTGAGATGCTGCAAGTGAGATCAATAAATAGGAGGCTCAGTTGAAAACGTAGTCACACTCGCATGTAAACACTTAGCGAGATAACGTTAACTAGCTAGCAAATTAAATTGGCGTCATCTAAAGTTTTGATTAACGTTAGCTAAAAGTTAACTCTGCAAACTACTATTAACGTTCGCTAATCTGTTCCGTTGGCGTTGTTGACCTGGCTGGTTTACCTAGCTAGCCAGGTAGAAAGCTACTACAGTATATATAGTTAGCTGCTGGAGTACTAGCAGCTAGCTAGGTTTTGATGAAACGTTGCAAAATATTTTTGTAGCTAACTAGCTAGGACTCTCTGTAACTCCCCATGGCTGGGTGCCGGCGTTAATTTAGTGTGGATACTCACTTGATTTTGGGTCCGACGTGGAATGAGGGATTATATTGTTTAGCCTGCCTGCCAATTCCAGAAGGCTACAATAGTTTTTATTTTTATTAAATAAGTGAAATCCGTCTCTATCGAGCTATAGTTAGCTAACTAAGTAGTTCTTAACCGTGAATGCCATATTAGCCCACATTGGCAAGATAGATTTTTTTTAAAGTCCTCCTCTTCTTGGCTTCAAAACAAACACCACCGTCATTGGCGGGCGCGTTGTCAAGCAACCAGTATCAGTCCACTGTATTGGATCATGTGCACAACCGTCGTTCCTCTGACGGACTATTTATCCAAAGGTTAGGGCTATCTGTGATCCTTGGGAAGTCCCTACCCTAAACCCTGACTTTAACACCTACACGAACCTTTATCTTAACCTGTCATTGTAAATAAGGTCGTCATTGTAAATAAGAATGTGTTCTTAACTGACTTGCCAAGTTAAATAAAGGTTCAATTAAAACAATTATATCCCTTACCTTTAACGTTTTAAATGTCAACTTCAATGGGGTGACTTCAGAGTTGGACGTTCTACGGACATTTTTGCAAATTAGGAATGCTGTCAGGTGCATTTATCCTCCCTATGAGTGATTATACGTTATATGTAGTACAAGTCAGTTAATTTCTGCTCTGCTAGAGCTGCCCAGGTAAACTGTAAGTGCTGTTATTGTGAAATGGAAACATCTAGGAGCAACAGCAGCTCAGCTGCGAAGTGGTAGGCCACACAAACTCACAGAACAGGACTGCCGAGTGCTGAAGCACATAGCAGTATAAATCGTCTGTCCTCGGTTGCAACACTCACCACAGGGTTCCAAACTGCCTCTGGAAGCAACGTCAGCACAATAACTGTTTGTCGGGAGCTTCAAGAAATGGGGTTCAATGGCCGAGTAGCCGCACACAAGCCTGAGATCACCATGCGCAATACCAAGCTCGGCTGGAGTGGTGTAAAGACCCTGGAGCAGTGGAAACACGTTCTCTGGAGTGATGAATCCCGCTTCACCACCTGGGAGTCCGAGTGATGAATCTGGGTTTGGCGGATGCCAAGAGGACCCTACCTGCCCCAATGCATAGTGCCAACTGTAATATATGCACACAGTCGATGCACGTGCATATATTAAAACTCCAGATTCTTCTCCCTTTACCATATATATATATATATATTTAAAGCTATCTAAACCATATTATTATCCTCTCCTTCAGAACACTTGAGGCTATCACCAAAAAAAAAGACAAATTCATGAAATGGTGTGCTCTTGTACCTTTGTCGACGTATCAGTCTATGTCAAAGATGTAGTTGCCAGGAGAGATGCTGCATTTCCAGTATAATTTCTGAGAGGGTCAGAGGGGTGTACTCCACCTCTATCTTCTCATATGCATGGTTCCCTGCTGTCGGGTTCTGCAGGTTTATGAACTGAAAATAGGAAAATAGTGCATAGTGAGACATGATATGATTAACATATCATGCCCCAAGGGTCAATACTGGGCCCCTCCTGTTCAGCTTGTACATTAATAATCTGCCTTCTGTCTGTACTGGGTCTGAAGTTCAAATGTATGCAGATGATACAGTGATATATATGCATGCAAAGAGAAAACAACAAGCTGCACAAGAACTCACTACTGTAATGGTCCAGGTTACAAAGTGGCTCAGTGACTCGTGTTTGCATCTCAATGTGCATGTTCTTCACAAAGAGGGCAACCGGTGCTACTGAGCCAGATGTCTATGTGTCAGGGGAGAAGCTCCAGGTGGTATCTGATTTTAAGGCACCTTTAGTCAATCTGCTTTCTCTGTGAGAGCTTCCCATGTCTGGAACACACTGTCATCAGACACACGTAACTGCACCATCTATCACACTTTCACAAAAAACGTGAAAACATGGCTAAAGGCCAATCAGATTTGTGAACATAATCCCTAGCTGTGGATTGCCGCTTTCCATGTTGTCTGTTGTCTGTAGCTTGTGAGGTGTGGAAACACTTTGTTGCTTTTATGGATTTTGTCTTGTTGCTTTTTGTGCTATGTTGTTCTGTCTGTATGCTATGTCTTGCTTGTCCTATGTTGCTCTGTGTGTGCTCACTGCTCATTGATTGTCTGTATTGTAATTGTTTTTAATAATCTGCCCAGGGACTGCGGTTGAAAATTAGCCAGCTGGCTAAAATTGGCATTTTTACATGAAATGTTGTTTAATGTGCATTGTCCCAGTAAAAATTTTAAAAAATTAAAATAATATAAACTCAACTCAACATATACAAACATGTTCTTGGCCAGATTTGTTTTAAGTGATGCAAATGAGGAAACATACTATGTTGTGTTCATTTAATTTCTGCTCTGCTAGAGCTGCCCCTGTGAACTGTAAGTGTTGTTATTCTGAAATGGAAACATCTAGGAGCAACAGCAGCTCAGCTGCGAAGTGGTAGGCCACACAAACTCACAGAACGGGACTGCCGAGTGCTGAATTCTGTCCTCGGTTGCAACACTTACCACAGACTTCCAAACTGCCTCTGGGTGCAAATATTACAGTTTCACTATAAACAACACTGTAAACAACACCTTGCTCCACTGTTTGATAGGTCCCACATGACTGTGTAATTGATGTAGATGACACATTGGTGAATAAACTACAGTGTGCTTTAAATACTGCACTGTAATCTGCAGAAGACAATGATTCTACACGGGCAGTCAATGAACAGTGGGAAATACTTCACTGACTAGGTAAATTGAAGTCTACATTACGCAATTGATGATGCAATAGAGGTGGTCATATACACCTGTTTTGGTGTACATGGCATATCTGTCCACAGGCTGATCCTTATGTTCTTTCAAGAAGAGGTGTTTAAACACCATCAGGTTTTCCTCTTTGGAGGTCTCCATCATCTCGTTACTCAATCCAAAAGAAGCAAAGGAAAACAAACATGAAATAGATACATAAATGAATTCTGCATAACACAAACCATTTCAGATTATATTTGAATTAAAAAATATATTTTTATACATGCTCATTCTAGGAACTTCCATAATAGTGAAATCCCACTTTATCGCCTCACAGTTTTATTATTATTATTTTTTTCACATGCACAAGTAGAGTGAAATGCCTTTCTTGCAAGCTCTAACCCCAACAATGCAGTAATCAATAACGATGTAGTACTAAAAATAACAAGGTAGAACAAAAACACACAAGATATAAAAAAATAAGAATAAGAAGAACAGGTTAAAGTAAGTAAGCATACTATATACAAGGTCAGTTCCAGTACCATATTTACAATGAGCAGGGATACTGGATCAATAGAGGTAGATATGTATAGGGGTATGGTGACTAGGCATCAGGATATATGATAAACAGAGTAGCAGCAGCACATATGAATATTGTATGGGAGTGGGTGTGTGTAAATCAAATCAAATCAAATTTATTTATATAGCCCTTCGTACATCAGCTGATATCTCAAAGTGCTGTACAGAAACCCAGCCTAAAACCCCAAACAGCAAGCAATGCAGGTGTAGAAGCACAGTGGCTAGGAAAAACTCCCTAGAAAGGCCAAAACCTAGGAAGAAACCTAGAGAGGAACCGGGCTATGTGGGGTGGCCAGTCCTCTTCTGGCTGTGCCGGGTGGAGATTATAACAGACATGGCCAAGATGTTCAAATGTTCATAAATGACCAGCATGGTCCAATAATAATAAGGCAGAACAGTTGAAACCGGAGCAGCAGCACGGCCAGGTGGACTGGGGACAGCAAGGAGTCATCATGTCAGGTAGTCCTGAGGCATGGTCCTAGGGCACAGGTCCTCCGAGCGAGAGAAAGAAAAAGAGAATTAGAGAGAGCACACTTAAATTCACACAGGACACCGAATAGGACAGGAGAAGTACTCCAGATATAACAAACTGACCTTAGCCCCCCGACACATAGAGTATAGAGTCAGTATAAATGTATGTGGATATTATATATGTGTGAGCAAATGATTGCGTGACTTTTTGTATGTGTGTTGGAGTATCAGTGTGTGTAGGGCCCTGTGAGTGTGCGTAGAGACAGTGCAAAAAATAAAGAGTGCGTAGGCTGTCTCATCGTCGCCGGTGAAACAAAACCCACAACTAGGTTCACCTATTTTTAACCCTTACCTGAAACTTTGGCTTGTTGCGGTTTTCGATCCTGTACTAACTGGCTCGCTGACATCAGCTAACAAACTGGTAAACCCTGAGAATTCTGACACAGTAGCCCGAATTCTTTAGTTAAATGCTGGGCACTATGCTTTGAAACCCTCTGTACAACGACTGACCTCGAGTGAGTTGGAGTCGTGCGTGGCCACGCAGTCATGGGTGAACAGGGAGTACCAGAGGGGAATAAGCACACACCCTTGTGTGTTGAGGGTCAGTGTGGCGGAGGGGATGTTGTCTACCCTCACCACCTAGGGTCAGCCTATCAGGAAGTCCAGGATCGTTGCAGAGGGAAGAGTTCATTCCCAGGGTCCTAAGCTTTGTAAATAGCTTGGACGGGACAATAGTGTTGAACGCTGAGCTTGAGTCATGAACAGCATTCTCACATAGGTGTTACTTTTGTCCAGGTGGGAAAGGGCAGTGTGGAGTGCAATAGAGATTGCATCATCTGTGGATCTGTTATGGCGGTTGATGTGAGCCATGACCAGCCTTTCAAAGCAGTTCATGGCTACAGACTTGAGTGCTACGGGTCGGTAGTCATTTAGGCAGGTTACCTTAGTGTTCTTGGGCACAGGGACTGTGGTGGTCTGCTTAAAACATGTTGGTATTACAGACTCGGACAGGGAGAGGTTGAAAATGTCAGTGAAGACACTTGCCAGTTGGTCAGCGCATGCTCGCAGTACAGGTCCTGGTAATCCGTTTGGACTTGCGGCCTTCTGAATGTTGACCTGTTAAAAGGTCTTACTCACATCGGCTGCGGATAGCGTCATCACACAGTCATCCGGAACAGCTGGTACTCTCATGCATGTTTCAGTGTTATTTGCCTCGAAGCGAGCATAGAAGTAGTTTAGCTCGTCTGGTAGGCTCGTGTCACTGGGAAGCTCTCGGCTGTGCTTCCCGTTGTAGTATTTAATGGTTTGCAAGCCCTGCCACATCCGAAGAGTGTCGGAGCTGGTGTAGTACGATTCAATCTTAGTCCTGTATTGACACTTTGCCTGTTTGATGGTTCGCCGGCGGGCATAGCAGGATTTCTTATAAGGTTCCAGGTTAGAGTCCCTCTCCTTGAAAGCGGCAGCTCTAGCCCTTTGCTGAGTGCGAATGTTACCTGTAATCCTTGGCTTCTGGTTGGGGTATGTACATACGGTCACTGCAGGGATGACGTCCTCGATGCACTTATTGATGAAGCCATTGACTGATGTGGTGTACTCCTCAATGCCATAGGAAGAATCCCGGAACATATTCCAGTCTGTGCTAGCAAACCATTCCTGTAGCTTAGCATCTGCTTCATCTGACCACTTTTTTATTGACCGAGTCACTGGTGCTTCCTGCTTTAATCATGAGGATAGAATTATGTCTGGATTTGCCAAATGGGGGGCAAGGGAGAGCTTTGTACGCGTCTCTGTGTGTGGAGTAAAGGTGGTCTAGAGTTTTTTTCCCCCTGGTTGCACATTTAACATCCTGATAGAAATTTGCTTAAACAGATTTAAGTTTCCCTGCATTAAGTCCCCGGCCACTAGGAGCGCCGCCTCTGGGTGAGCATTTTCCTGTTTGCTTATGGCGGAATACAGCTCATTGAGTGCGGTATTAGTGCCAGCATCGATCTGTGGTGGTATGTAGACAGCTACAAAAAATACAGATGTGTCACGTTCTGACCTTAGTTCTGTTATTATATCTTTGTTTTAGTATGGTGGGGTAGCCTAGTGGTTAGAGTGTTGGACTAGTAACCGGAAGGTTGCAAGTTCAAATCCACGAGCTGACAAGGTACAGGTTCTGCCCCTGAACAGGCAGTTAACCCACTGTTCCTAGGCTGTCATTGAAAATAAGAATTTGTTCTTAACTGACTTGCCTAGTTAAATAAAGGTAAAAAAATAAATAAAAATAACCAGTATGTTGATAATGTCGTTGTTCAGCCATGAAGCATAAGATATTAGTTTTTAATGTCCCGTTGGTAGTTTAATCTTCCTCATAGGTCGTCAATTTTATTTTCCAATGATTGCATGTTAGTTAGAAGAATGGAAGGCATTGGGGGGGGGGTTTATTTGATCGCCTACGAATTCTCTGAAGGCAGTCCGACCTCCATCCTCTTTTTCTTTGTCGTCTCTTCACGGAAATGACGTGGATTTGGGCCTGTTCCCTGGGAAAGCAGTATGTCGATCATGTCGGGCTCATCGGACTCGTTAAAGGATGAAAAAGCTTCTGCCAGTTCGTGGTGAGTAACCGCTGTTCAAATGTCCAGAAGTTATTTTCGGTCATAAGAGACGGTAGCTGCAAAATTATGTACAAAATAAGTAAAAAAATAAGTTCCAAACAACGCAAAAAAAGGAACATAAAAACAATCGTTTAGGAGCACGTCAACCATCTTCTCCGGTGCTGCATACATAATGAAGCTGGTTGAGAGAATGCCAAGACTGTACAAAGCTGTCATCAAGGCATAGGGTGGCTACTTTGAAGAATCTCAAATCTCAAATCTATTATGATTTGTTTGACACAGTTTTTTCATAGTTTTGATGCCTTCACTATTATTCTACAATTTTAAAATAGTAAAAATTAAGAAAAACCCTTGAATGAGTAGGTGTGTCCAAACTTTTGACTGGTACTGTATATAGACTTTTTATACTCCGGACTCCGATATTACTCCTCCTAATATTTCTATATTACTTAATCTCATTCTTTTACATTTTAGATTTGTGCGTATTGTTGTGTATTGTTAGATATTACTACACAGTTAGAGCTAGGAACACAAGCATTTCGCAACAGGAAAGAGTCCAAAAGGTACAGAACGGCAGGCAGTGTCAGGTTCAGGGTAGGCAGAGGTCAATAATTCAGGGTGGTGTGACAAGGTACAGAAACGGCAGGCATACTCAGCATCAGTGCAGGCAAAAAGGTCAAAACCGGGACAACTAGAAACAGACAGGAGCAAGGGGAAAAACGCTGTTAGGCTTGACGAGCAAAACGAACTGGCAACAGACAGAGAACACAGGTATAAAGACACTGGGGATAATGAGCGACACCTGGAGGGGGGTGGAGACAAGCACAAAGACAGGTGAAACAGATTAGGGTGTGACAGAAATAACATCTACTAAATATGCGTATGCGACTAATACAATTTAATTTGAGCCTGTGTAATATGATCCCACATTATTCCTATATTGTCCTTTTGCTCATTTGATGACTCTGCAGAGGTCATTGTGGTACTTTTTGTACTTATTCCTGTCTTGAGCCGTAGCCTCAGGGTTGTCTGCGATAGCCCTGTTTACGTAGCCCTATCCTTTAGTTTAGCGCCAACCTGTGTTAATACAGGGCTTTTGATTGGGGAAGCAGCTGTAATAATAAACATCTTCATCATTGTAACACTGATAGGTTAAGCCTACTCAATTTCTTTTTACATAATTGGAATGGCGACGGTTTATTACTTACCTGTACTCCAGAGAAGCACTTGCTTACGCTATACAGAGCAGCTTGTTTAACATGTGACAAATCTCATTTCTTCTGTCAACATTGGACAGAACAGGAAAGGAGACACTCAATCACTGTGACTGTCATTCTCGAGCGGCATTCTGAGATGTACCTGTTTTCCCAAAACAAAAATAAAGTTATCTAATACAGTAGGCCTATGTTACTGATCAGCTTAAGTTTCATGCATGTAATTGCCTAATCTAATTGTCATAAAATCACAATGAAACTTCAGAAAATAAGGATAGAATGTATTCCTGTGAGCCCTCTTTAACAAACATGAATGAATCACACATTTTACAGGAAATGTCTCCTGTGTCTCATATTCCTTTGATTTATTTATAGAAATGTATCTATAGTATAACAATACTTTAGTCTAGAGTAAAAACATTAACCATTTCAGCATAGGTCTACCAAAGTTTGTGGCTACAGTTTGTGTACCATAAAGCATATGCTGAACCATTAATTCCAGTGTTATGTGTCAATAAAGAGAAGTTGTCTTCTGATGCTCTGGGCTCCTTACAAGGAAACACCTCTACTGTAGCTGCCATGGTGTGGCATGTTGATGCCAGTCTCTCATGAAGAACTCACACCCCCATAATTCATGGTGTGGCATGTTGATGCCAGTCTCTCATGAAGAACTCAGACACCCATAATTCATAGGAAAATAGATGAGCAGTAGTGTTGATGAAGAATGATGACCTACAACTTTAGTCCAAGTTCAGGATAACGTGTAGCTATCTCAATCGGTCTCTCTGTGGGTAAGGGGCATCTTATGAAAGATGACTACTTGATAGGAGCAGAGTAAAATTCATGAAGGTACAGCTTATGATTGAGACATGATTAGTAAGTAGTTAGTTGTATGGTTTCTTCATTGAATTTGAAATAAGCGCGTCCAGCTTTCTAATAATCCAGAGTATAATGTAAGGCATGGAATATACTTTACGAGTTGCTATTTGTTTGATGTATCACTGAACTAAAACCCTTGAGAAAACACAAACTGGTACAAACAATTAAATTGAAGTGTGAATGTTTGTGATGAGTAATGATGTGGGAGACATTCCAGGGCAAGGGGCGATCCTCAGTAAGATTTCGGTGGGGGCCGAGGCGAGAGGTCCCTGTATGATGTGGAGGGGATGGAGCGTGACCTCAGGGGCTGGAAGTTGGCGTCCCCTCCGCTGATCGCTGTGCTCCTGTGTGGTCCAGCATCCATGTTAGATAAGGCCTCCTGTGGCAGGTGAGGAGCTCCTGGGTCTCCAGGCCTGGGCAGTTTGGACGAGGCCTGGGATGAAGACGCAACCATGCTATCTCCTCCCATGGATGATGACACCTCCTTCCCTTGGCTGGAGGCAGCGGGCAGGTTGAGGGATCTTAGGGCGTCAGAGGTGGATGGGCTCCCTTCTCCGTTGTACGGCATGGTGGATGCCAGGTTGGTCTCATATGACAGGGTCCTGGACAGGTCTTTAGCGGCCCTGGATATGTCCTGGGTTGGCAGGAAGCCCGAGGAGGAACTGGATGCCCCTGCTGTAGAGGACCCAAGGGAGATGGTCATGATAATGATTCTAAGACGGTGTTAGCACACTGAGCTAAAGCCTATTAGCTTAGGGAGCGAACACAAATATTCAGGTCTCATGCAAGATTACTCATCACTCAAGTGTGGTTCACTGCAGTACTTTCATTATACACACAACGTACCTCTGAGAGCCTCTATCCTCTCATTCTTCACTTTCTGCACCTCATCAGTGATCTTGGTGATGATGAAGTTGAGGGTACGTCCTTGCTGGATGGACTCGACCAGGGCGTCCAGCCCCCGAGGGTTCTCAGCCAGGTAGTCCAGCAGCATGCCTGTCCGTTTACTCTGCGTGCTCCTGCAGCTGATCTCCTCTGTGTCGTCCCGCGTAAGGATCTTGCGCGAGCGCAGGTAGTCAAAATGGCGGTCGACCCGGATCTTGTCACAGAGGTACGGTCGCAGCCTCGTTAGGACCTGGACAGAGATGAGCCAGATGGAAACTGTGGGTGTTTTGTGTTGTGTTGAGGGTTGGGTTCTGGACAATCTGTATGTTATATAGGGACATAATTTGTTAATGTGTTTTATCAAGTGTGTGAGACCAGGGGACAGACTGCTGATGGCAATACTGTAACTGTACTGAAGGACATGTAAACATGTCTGGACAAAGAATAATTAGAGGAAGGGTATGCCTTTGTTGATCATTATGAGAAAGGGGTTAGTTATAATATGCACACCATTACTCAACTTTATTTACACTATACACACACATATAGGCTACTGTAAAAATTGGGTAGCCTATAGAGCATGGGTGCTCAAACGTTTGGGCTTCGTACATAATCCGAGTTGTGGGCCACAGGCCGGACAAATATACATTGTTTATTTAGAATTATAAAAAGGTAAACAATCTCTTTTTTAGAGTCTTGAAATAACACTTTTTTGAAAGTAATTACACTTAAAACATCCAATCGTCGCCATATAACTTGACACCTAAGAACACATTCTGATTGCCAGTATTAAATATGTATTAAGTCATTCACCATTGTTGTTTCCACGTAATTTCAACCAAAAAGATATGTGAAGATGTTGAATCATCATGGAAAACTGATCTCATTTGAAATTTCCTATTTTCTTCACCCAACTTTTAACCTAAATCCAATGACATGGTGACATTTTTTTGTTGATTTCATGTTAGTTGACAACTCAATCAAATGTAAATCAAATCCAGACATTGAACTGTCATCTGTGCCCAGTGGGAAGGCTTTGGGAGCCCTAAAGTAGTGAGAGTGACTAACAAAATCTATGCAGGCCCACTGGCGGTCAGGGCCCGTCAGTAATTTGGCCATGATTACTACAAGGTTTAGAGGGATGGCTACACTAACATGTTAGCTGACATGGGCTAATTGATTTGACTGTATGTGACTGAATTAACAAGAGGAACATTTCTAATTAACTACCAAATTTCGAAATTGCATGTTGTGTGTTCTAATATGATATCTCTCAACATTAAGTTGAGACCCTGCCTGACTGACTTCCTAAAAAATAAAACATTTGGACTCTGGGACCCCCTAGTGCCCTGGTTTGGTCGGCCCTGCTAGGGTGCGGCATACGTTCGTTACTTTCACTTCTTCATTTTGCGCATTTCTACATTTAAAGTTCTCATCTCTATAAATTAACAACATTCTGGCAAATCATTATTGTAAAACAGACTCCCTGACAGTTGAATTGTTAGTCAGACAAATAGGCAACTTACCTCCTTTTTAATATCTGCCATTTCATCTTCTGTCAGGTGAGGAACATCCATTCTACTTACCCTACCTAAGCCAAGGTGTCAAATTCAAGTCTTCCGGGTACTTTCAGAGAATAAAAAGGCACACTAAAAAGACTTACACCAAAAGATAGGCTCCCGTCCACGAATATTATATTTTCCAGTGTGTAACTCTAATAGCCTATATTTGCGGATACAAAACAAAAGCTTCGACTGCCCCAGTACAGGAACGTTTCTCACCAGTGGAACAGCTGCAAATTATTACTTCCTGATTCCATGAACGGGTTTACCCAAATCATGTGCGGGCAAGAGAACGACGAGTGAGTGTTTCTCATTCAATAACGCTACTTGTACTAGCACACCACCACAGTTAATTCCCCTGGTGATAAACCACATATTCCAGTCTTCAAATAATGTAATGTAATTACCATAAAAAAATGTATGTGCGGCTCAATTTAATTAATGATTTAATTACCATTATATTTTTTTACTAAACATTTGCAAAAAATAAATAAATAGAATGTTCTTTCATAAAGAGACCTTGGGATGGGGCTATAACACTAAGCAACAGGCTATCATATCAGTGCCACTGAGGCGAGTACCAGTAGGTTTATTCCACACTGATATAAGGGAATCAAGACATACATGCATCTGTTGGTTACAGAAACCTTCAAAAAGAAAAGTAGGGTTGTGGATCAGAAAAAACGTCAGTATCCGGTGAAGAGCACAATTATCCAGCGTGCTTTAAGCCATCGAAGATGAGCATTTTCCTTCTGATGTTGGTTACGACACCGTACTGCAGTCAGGTCAAGACCCCGCTGAAGATGAAGAGGATGCAGATGAGCTTCCCTGAAAAGGTTTCTGGCCATTTGTGCAGAAATGTTTAGGTTGTGCAAACCCACTGTTTCTTCAGCTGGCTGAGTGGCTGGTCTCAGACGATCCCACAGGTGATGAGGCTGGATGTGGAGGTCCTGTGCTGGCGTGGTTGCACGTGGTCTGCGGTTGTGAGGCTGGTTAGACATACTGCCAAATTCTCTAAAACGATGTTGGATGCAGCTTATGGTAGAGAAATGAACATTCAATTCTCTAGCAACAGCTATGGTGGACATTCCTGCAGTCAGAATGCCAATTGCACTTTCCCTCAAAACCTGAGACATCTGTGGCATTGTGTTGTGTGACAAAACAGCGTATTTTAGAGTGGCCTTTTATTGTCCCCAGCACAAGGTGCACCTGTGTAAAGATCATGCTGTTTAATCAGTTTCTTGATATGCCACACCTAACCAGTGGATGGATTATCTTGGCAAAAAAGAAGTGCTCACTAACAGGGATGTAAACAAATGTGTGCACAAAATTTGAGAGAAATAAGCTTTTTGTGCGTACAGAACATTTCTGGGATTTTTTATTTCAGCTCATGAAACATGGGACCAACACTTTACATGTTGCGTTTATATTTTTGTTCAGTGTATATATACAGTGGGGCAAAAAAGTATTTCGTCAGCCACCAATTGTGCAAGTTCTCCCACTTAAAAAGATGAGAGAGGCCTGTACTTTTCATCATAGGTACACTTCAACTATGACAGACGAAATGAGAAAAAAAATCCAGAAAATCACATTGTAGGATTTTTATGAATTTATTTGCAAATTATGGTGGAAAATAAGTATTTGGTCACCTACAAACAAGCAAGATTTCTAGCTCTCACAGACCTGTAACTTCTTCTTTAAGAGGCTCCTCTGTCCTCCACTCGTTACCTGTATTAATGGCACCTGTTTGAACTTGTTATCAGTATAAAAGACACCTGTCCACAACCTCAAACAGTCACACTCCAAACTCCACTATGGCCAAGACCAATGAGCTGTCAAAGGACACCAGAAACAAAATTGTAGACCTGCACCAGGCTGGCACGACTGAATCTGCAATAGGTAAGCAGCTTGGTTTGAAGAAATCAACTGTGGGAGCAATTATTAGGAAATGGAAGACATACAAGACCACTGATAATCTCCCTCGATCTGGGGCTCCACGCAAGATCTCACCCTGTGGGGTCAAAATGATCACAAAAACGGTGAGCAAAAATCCCAGAACCACACAGGGGGACCTAGTGAATGACCTGCAGAGAGTTGGGACCAAAGTAACAAAGCCTACCATCAGTAACACCCTACGCCGCCAGGGACTCAAATCCTGCAGTGCCAGATGTGTCCTCCTGCTTAAGCCAGTACATGTCCAGGCCCATCTGAAGTTTGCTAGAGAGCATTTGGATGATCCAGAAGAAGATTGGGAGAACGTCATAAGGTCAGATGAAACCAAAATAGAACGTTTTGGTAAAAACTCAACTCGTCGTGTTTGGAGGACAAAGAATGCTGAGTGGCATCCAAAGAACACCATACCTACTGTGAAGCATGGGGGTGGAAACATCATGCTTTGGGGCTGTTTTTCTGCAAAGGGACCAGGACGACTGATCCGTGTAAAGGAAAGAATGAATGGGGCCATGTATTGTGAGATTTTGAGTGAAAACCTCCTTCCATCAGCAAGGGCATTGAAGATGAAACGTGGCTGGGTCTTTCAGCATGACAATGATCCCAAACACACCGCCCGGGCAACGAAGGAGTGGCTTCGTAAGAAGCATTTCAAGGTCCTGGAGTGGCCTAGCCAGTCTCCAGATCTCAACCCCATAGAAAATCTTTGGAGGGAGTTGAAAGTCCGTGTTGCCCAGCAACAGCCCCAAAACATAATTGCTCTAGAGTAGATCTGCATGGAGGAATGGGCCAAAATACCAGCAACAGTGTGTGAAAACCTTGTGAAGACTTACAGAAAATGTTTGACCTCTGTCATTGCCAACAAAGGGTATATAACAAAGTATTGAGATAAACTTGTGTTATTGACCAAATACTTATTTTCCACCATAATTTGCAAATAAATTCATAAAAAATCCTACAATGTGATTTTCTGGATTTTTTTTTCTAATTTTGTCTGTCATAGTTGAAGTGTACCTATGATGAAAATTACAGGCCTCTCTCATCTTTTTTAAGTGGGAGAACTTGCACAATTGGTGGCTGACTAAATACTTTTTGCCCCACTGTGTATATCTATATATATATACATATATATATTTATATATATATATATATATATATAGAGAGAGAGAGAGAGAGAGAGTAGTTTAGCTGCTGCACCTTGATATGACCAGGTAACATTGTCATCATAATGCCATAATATACTTCAACTCATAAAATGCATGTTAATGCGAAATACATGCATAATTCATTAATTAGCCTACTTAGTAGATGTATATGTATTATTGTTGCTTAGTTGCTGAGAGGGTGTCTGTCTTTATAACTGTTTATGTTTTTAGTTATGATGACACAGAGTGCCTGAGGTCTAATATCAAAAGGCTTCTTAACACAATATGAGGAGATTATTAATTGTCTAAGGCTGTACTAGGGTAATGAAACACGTCTAGGCTTGGTATAAAACTAATTTGCCTTGGTAACATGAAAACACATGCCAAATTGACTAAGCAGTCATGTAGAAAATATAATTTCTGTTGAAATATATGTATTACAGAACATAACCAAAAAACAAATATCATTGCTTACTATAGAGTGGGAAGGCTAAAGAGTGGGAAGGCTACAGCTCTGACCAGGTTGAAGGAAGTCAACAAGAGCAGGTATTGGCAGAGGACAGTGGAGTTTCCTTTACTCTAATTGCCAGGTGAACTGCTTTGTATGAGAAGCCAAACATAACATTCCAGAAGGCAAAAAAATAAATTCTAAAGTGGCACAACTTGCGCCTTCTCAGCTTTCAGTTGCCAGTTCTCTTTAATCATGATATTACAGGACTCCTTTGAGGACCATTGCTTCCCTGAGGTTATTGTTGTTAGGCTTGTTGTTTCATGCCCTGAAATTAAATGTTTGTCTGTCACTGTTGGGGTAGGTTGATGTTCCTCCAACTTTTCAAATAATAATTTGACTGAGGGAATCTGCCCTCAATCCATTTTTGGTACTTTTATCCATGGAGATAAAACAATAGGTGGGCAGCTTCACTGCATGTAGTACTGTGTTTATGTACTCTCATTCTCATCAACACGCGCAGTACTAGACTAGAGACTCGGTTTCTTTTACTTTAACAACAAACTAATTAGTTATCTAAAAATGGTTTACAATAGTTTCCTTATTCATATCTGGATCCTGGGACGCAGTTAGCGTTAACGCTGGGACCACTGATATATGTCCCGGGATCCTAGCTCAAATAAGGTGGTAATACATTGGCAAAGCAGCTAGCCTAGCTGCTAGTTATCAAGCTAGGCAACCTGGGCTACTATTGCAGGATACCAAGCACGCTAAGCGGTTAGCCCTTGTGGCTAGGACCGTACTTCTCGGTTTTCTACTGCTGGTGTCTCTCATTTCACAGAGTGAATAGCGGGCTCGTCCTACTATCATTACTATCATGCCCCCGAAAAAAGAAGAGGATCACATCTCTGCTGGGCAGGTATGTGAACTCTTGGAGAAGCAGAATGTTTTTGACCAACAAACCGGACGACCTAACTAAATGTTACACACTTCTAGGAGTAGTGGGTGCGCACTTCTAGGAGTAGAGAGCAGAGGGTAAAGCAGCAGAGAGCAGAGGGTAAAGGACAATCGTGTTTATTCCGGCACAGAAAACGGTCACACCAAAACACCAGGCGCATACAAATGACCGACCCAAAAACAGGACCCAAACAGTCCGGAGAAAACAAAGAAAATAGCACAACCACAAAAATGAACAGAGGAACAAGCCCGCACAAAAGCAGGCAGGCATAACCGGCTTAAATAGCCCTAACCAAAACCTAAACAAGAAACAGGTGTACCCAATAAGACAAAACTAACAGAAAAGGAAAAGGGGATCGGTGGCAGCTAGTAGACCGGTGACGACAACTGCCAAGCGCCGCACGAACAGGAAGAGGAGCCACCTTCGGTGGGAGTCGTGACAGTACCTCCTGCAGCCAGAGGGCGAGGCGCAGGGCAATCCAGATTGAGGCGATGGAAATCCCTCAGTAGTGACAGATCCAAGATGTCCCCCACCGGTACCCAGCATCTCTCCTCCGGACCGTATCCCTCCCAGTCTACGAGGTACTGCAGGCCCCTCACCCAGCGTCTAGAGTCCAGAACAGCACGTACTGTGTACGCCGGGGACCCCTCGATGTCCAGAGGGGGCGGAGAGACCTCCGGCACCTCACCTTCCTGCAGGGGACCAGCTACCACCAACCTGAGGAGAGACACATGAAACGAGGGTTTAATACGATAGTACACCTCGTTTATCCTCCTCAGGACTTTAAATGGCCCCACACACTGCAGTCCCAGCTTCCGGAAGGGCAGGCGGAGGGGCAGATTTCGGGTCGAGAGCCAGACCCTGTATCCCGGTGCGAACACGGGGGCCTCACTGCGGTGGCGGTCAGCGCTCCTCTTCTGCCGTCCACCAGCTTGCTTAAGGGATTCCTGGACGGCCCTCCAGGTCTCCTTAGAGCGCTGCACCCACTCCTCCACTGCAGGAGCCTTGTCTGACTCTGATGCCACAGTGCCAGGACCGGCTGGTAGCCCAAAACACATTGAAAAGGTGACATGTTCGTGGAGGAGTGGCGGAGTGAGTTCTGAGCCACCTCCGCCCATGGGACGTACCTTGCCCATTTTCCTGGCCGGTCCTGGCAATACGACTGCAGAAATCTACCCACCTTCTGGTTCACTCTCTCCACCTGCCCATTACTCTCGGGGTGATAACCCGAGGTCAGGCTGACCGAGACCCCCATACGCTCCATAAACGCCCTCCAAACTCAGGACGTGAACTGGGGACCCCGATCTGAAACGATATCCTCAGGCACCCCGTAGTGCCGGAAGACGTGGGTAAATAGGGCCTCCGCAGTCTGTAGGGCCGTAGGGAGAAAGGGCAATGGGAGGAGACGGCAGGACTTCAAAAACCGATCCACAACAAACAGGATCGTAGTGTTCCCCTGAGACGGGGGAAGATCGGTAAGAAAGTCCACCGACAGACGAGACCACGGCCGTTGTGTAACGGGGAGGGGCTGTAACTTTCCTCTAGGCAGGTGCCTAGGATCCTTACTCTGAGCGCACACCGAACAGGAGGAGACATAGAACCTCACGTCCTTAGCTAAGGTGGGCCACCAGTACTTCCCCCTACGACCCCTCACTGTCCTCGCCACACCAGGATGACCCGAAGAGGGTAGCGTGTGAGGCCACTGAATCAATTGATCACAGACACCAAGCAGCATGTACTTAAGACCTGTTGGACATTGTGGAGGCGCAGGTTCCAACCGTAACGCCCGCTCGATGTCCGCGTCCACCTCCCATATCACCGGTGCCACCAGCCTTGAAGCTGGAATGATGGGAGTAGGATTGATGGGCCGATCCTCGGTGTCATAAGAGACGGGACAGCGCGTCGGCCTTCGTGTTGAGGGAACCTGGTCTATACGAGATAATGAACCTAAATCTGGTGAAAAACATGGCCCACCTTGCCTGACGAGCATTCAGTCTCCTCTATGCCCGGATATACTCCAGATTACGGTTGTCAGTCCAGGTGAGAGGAAAGGGTGCTTGTCCCCCTCAAGCCATTGTCTCCACACCTTCAGGGCCTTTACCACAGCTAACAACTCCCGGTCCCCCACATCATAGTTTCACAATGCCAGACCGAGCTTCTTCGAAAAGGAAGCGCAGGGGCGGAGCTTGGGTGGCGTGCCCGAGCGCTGTGATAACACGGCTCCAACCCCAGCCTCGGACACGTCCACCTCCACTATGAACGTCAAAGAGGGGTCCGGATGTGCCAACATGGGAGCGTCGGTAAACCGCGCCTTCAAACGATTGAAAGCCCTGTCCGCCTCTGCCGACCACCGTAAATGCGCCGGCCCCCCCTTCAGCAGTGAGGTAATGGGAGCCGCACCTGGCCAAAACCCCGGATAAACCTCCGGTAGTAATGGGCAAACCCTAAAAACCGCTGCACCTCCTTTACCGTGGGCGGAGTCGGCCAATTACACACGGCCTTAACGCGATCACATTCCATTACCACCCCCGAGGTGGAAATGCGATAACCCAGGAAGGAAACACCTTGTTTGGAGAACACACATTTCTCAGTCTTAACGTACAGGTCATGCTCCAGCAGTCGCCCAAGTACCTTGCGCACCAGAGACACATGTGCAGCGTGTGTGGCGGAATAGATCAGGATATCATCAATATACACCACCATACCCTGCCCTTGAGAGAATCTCGTCTACAAAGGATTGAAAGACGGCTGGAGCATTCTTTAACCCATACGGCATGACGTGGTACTCATAATGGCCAGATGTGGTACTAAACACGGTTTTCCACTCATCTCCCTCCCGAATACGCACCAGATTATACGCGCTCCTGAGGTCCAGTTTCATGAAAAAACATGCTCCGTGAAATGATTCTACCTTTGTAGCGATGAGAGGTAGCGGGTAACTAAACCCCACTGTGATGGAATTGAGATCTCGATAATCAATGCAAGGACGCAGACCTCCCTCCTTTTTTTTCCACAAAAAAGAAACTCGAGGAGACGGGTGACATGGAGGGCCGAATGTACCCCTGTCCCAGAGCTTCAGTGACATATGTCTCCATAGCCAACGTATCCTCCTGTGACAATGGGTACACGTGACTCCTAGGAAGTGCAGCGTTTACCTGGTTTATCGCGCAATCCCCCCGTTGATGATGTGGTAATTTGGTCGCCCTCTTCTTACAGAAGGCGATAGCCAAATTGGCATATTCTGAGGGAATGTGCACAGTGTAAACCTGGTCTGAACTCTCCACCGACGTGGCACCGATGGAAACTCCTATATACCTACCTGAACACTCCCCTGACCACCCCTGGAGAGCCCCCTGTTTCCATGAAATCCTGGGATTGTGACTAGCCAGCCAGGGAACCCCCAGCACCACTGGAAACGCAGGTGAATCGATAAGGAAGAGACTAATCCGTTCCCTATGATCCCCCTGTGTTACCATGTCCAGTGGAACTGTGGCCTCCCTGACCAGCCCTGACCCTAACGGTCGGCTATCTAGGGAGAGCACGGGGAAGGGTGGATCTATCGGCACCCGCGGATTCCCAACCTACTGGCGAGTCCGCGATCCATAAAGTTCCCAGCTGCGCCTGAATCAACTAGCGCCTTATGCTGGAGAGAGGGAGAAAACTCTGAAAAATAAATTAATAAAAACATGTGACCAACAGGGAGCTCTGGGTGAGGTTGGTGCTGACTCACCTGGGGTGACCGAGAACGAGCTCCTCCTGCACCTGATGAGCTCCTCCTGCACCGGTCAGAAGTGTGTCCTCTCCGACCACAGCTGGTGCAGGAGGAGCCTCCTCCTCCTGGTCCCCCTCGATGCACCCCCCCAAACTCCATAGGTATGGGAGCGGGAGGGCCAGAAGGTGGAACTGACAGGGCCCTTCCTGAATGCCCGCGGGCAGCTAGCAGATTGTCCAGTCGGATCGACATGTCTATGAGCTCATCGAGGGAGAGCGTGGCGTCCCGACAAGCTAGCACCCTGTGGACGCCCTCCAGGAGGCTGCACCGGTAGTGGTCCATCAGGGCCCTGTCATTCCACCCCGCCCCAGCGGCAAAGGTCCGGAACTCCAGCGCAAAGTCCTGCGCTCTCCTCGTCTCCTGCCTAAGGTGGAACAGCCGTTCACCTTCTGGAGGGTGGTCGAACACGGCCCGGAAACGGCGGGTGAACTCTGGGTAGTGGTCCCTAGCAGAGTCTGGGCTATTCCACACTGCGTTGGCCCACTCTAGGGCTCTGCCCGTCAGGCAGGAGACGAGGACGCTCACACTCTCTTCACCCGAGGGAGTCGTCCGAACAGTAGCCAGGTACAGCTGGAGCAAAAATCCCTGGCACCCAGCCGCCGCTCCATCGTACTCCCTCGAGGGTGCGAGACGAAGTGCGCTGGGGCCGGACGCCGCCAGAGGAGTGGGTTGAGTCATCGGAGGAGCTAGAGGCGAGGTAGGGAGACCACTCCTCCCAACGGTCCATTTTCTCCATCATTTGGTCCATCGCCGACCCGATACGATGGAGGATGGCCGTATGATGGAGGACGCGCTCCTCCATAGATGGAAGGAGGGTGGCTGCTGCTCCTGCTGACTCCATGTGGGGTGCGGGCTTCTGTTATGCACTTCTAGGAGTAGTGGGTGCGGAGTCAGGCGCAGAGAGCAGAGGGTAAAGGACAATAGTGTTTATTCCGGCACAAAAAACGGTCACGCCAAAACACCAGACGCAAACAAATGACCGGCCCAGAAACAGGACCCAAACAGTCTGGAGAAAACAAGAAAATAGCACAACCACAAAAATGAACAGAGGAACAAGCCCGCACAAAAGCAGGCGGGCATAACCGGCTTAAATAGCCCTAACCAAAACCTAAACAAGAAACAGGTGTAACCAATAAGACAAAACTAACCATAAAGGAAAAGGGGATCGGTGGCAGCTAGTAGACCGGTGACGACGACCGCCGAGCGCCGCCCGAACAGGAAGAGGAGCCACCTTTGGTGGGAGTCGTGACACTAAAGATGTACAAGACATTAAAACAAGCCTTCAGTTCACACATAACGATGTGGATGTATTGAAGACCACACAGGATACACTCTCCAGAAACTGTTCCTCTATGCGGAATGAAATCACCACAGTCAGGGAGGGCCCCCAGAACATGTCTGGGAAGAAGGCTGATTACCTGGATGGACAATTGAGGAGGAATCATCTTTAATATCGATGGTATCCAGGAGAGCTAAAGTGAAACATGGGCTGAATCAGAGGACAAAGTTTGAAAGCTGTATTCTGAGGAACTACAACTGGATCAACAGGTAGAGCTTGAACGTGCTCACCGGTCTGGGAAACCAGGGGGCCCTGATGGTGCCAATGGAACCAGACCCAGGCCAATTGTAGTGAAATTTCTCAGGTTCAAGGATAACTTGCAGTCCTTGAAAAAGCCAAATGCCTTAAAGGGTCCTTCGTCTTCATCAATGAGGATTTCTCAGATTTAGTCCGTCAAAGAAGAAAGGAAATAATACCAGCCATGAAGGCTGCAAGAGAACGAGGTGACATAGTATATCTGAGGTATGACAAACTGATTGTTCACCCTCCCTCCAATGGAGTTAGGAGGAGCGACAGACAAGTAATTCCAGCCTCACACACACACACTGACTGAGTATCTCTCTCTCAGATTCCAACTGCTGATTCATGTTTGGACAAATAAATACTGTAAATCTACCAAAGAAAGGTTTGTTTATTGCTCACTTGAATATATGCAGTTTAAGGAACAAAATTAATTAAATATGCTGTCTAGTGCAGTCAAACGATATTCATGTATTGGCAATATCAGAGACTCACTTGGACTCTTCTTTTGAGGATGCTGAGATCTCTATACATGGTACAATTTATTCAGGAGGGACAGAAATATAGATATGGGGGTTCGAGTTGCAGTCCAGCAAAACAACCTAAGGACTTAATGTTGAATGGATTAGAGGAGCTATGGGTACAGGTGCATTGACCACATTTGAAACCTGTACTAGTTGGTTGCTGCTATAGGCCACCTAGTGCTGATGTGAAATATCTTGATGTAATTTGCGAAATGTTGGATAAGGTAAGGTATCTGATGAAAATAGGGAAATATATTTTTGGGGAGATATGAAAATAGATGTTTTTAACACCAACTGTCCAATGAGAAAGAAACTTATTTCTGTTGCCAGTGTATGTAACATGACCCAAGTTATGACATTACCAACCAAGGTCCGGTATCACATCATCAACTTGTATCGATCACATTTTTACTAACATTGCTGAATATTGTATCAGTGGCACTAGGTTGCAGTGATCATAATTTGGTTGCACTCACTAGGAAAACTAAAATACTGCCCCTAAAATAATCAACTGCAGGTCCTACACAGGGTTCAATCAGGACTCATTTGCGGATGAGATTAAGAATGTGCAATGGTTAGAAGTGAGGATGATCCTGAAATATCACTAAGTTTGGATGCCCCATGGACTGATGATGAGCTGAGAAATGTAATGATTCAACGTTATGATGCCAAAAAAGTAACAGATAAATCTGGCACTCTGCTTGATAAGCAAAGTTATTGTAAATTAAGAAATCTTGTGACCAAGCTAAACAAAGGAAAGGAGGTATTCTATCAGAACAACATTTATGAAGTAAAGAGTGATGGGAAAAAGCTGTAGAGAACGTTGAACACTATTATGTGTTGGATTCGAACATATCCGCCTCTTTTATTGAATCAGAGGGTATATTTATTACAAAACCACATGACATCGCATGCTACTTTAATGAATATTTTACAGGCAAAGTGGACAAGTTGAGGAATGCTATGATTCCAACTAATGGCTCCATGCCATATACCCTTAAAAATTATATCATGAAGGAGAGGCAATGCATGTTTGAATTTCATCAAGTAGAACGGGAAGAGATAGAAAGGATGCTGTTGTCTCTTTTGGATGACAAATCGCCTGGTACAGATAATCTTGACGCCAAATTGCTTAGAGTTACAGCTAACCAAATATCTACCCCAATCACTCATATTTGTAATAAGTGCTTGATGTATGGAGTGTGCCCAGAAGTCTGGAAAGAGTCAAAAGGTTATTCCACTACCTAAGGATAAAACATTTGCATTTACTGGTCCTAATAGTCGTGCTATAAGCTTGCTGCCTGTGTTAAGTAAATTGTATATCTGTACAAATCAAGGATTATTTCGCATGAAATGGTCTGATAACGGGTTTCCAGCATGCATAAAAAGAAGGGCATTCTACGAGTATGGCCTTGGCACAAATGACAGATGATTGGTTAAAGAGTATGGATTACAGGAAGTTAGTTATGAATATTATGCAAATGCATCAGAATCCCTCATGGCTTCATGTCAAATACAAATGACTATCTAGTCTTCTGATTTTCTTTAAGAATGTTATATTTTTCAAAAAAAAAAGTATTTTCAAGTCAAGTTAGTACATTCTTGCAACACGCATAACCACCAAACCAGACAGGCAAATTCAGGGCAGCTACAACAACCCAAGCCAAGGACAAATCGCCTTAAATCTACAGTTTTATATGGAGCCGATAGACCATATGCGATAGACCATATGACTGGACTGCGAATAGAAAGCATCAACTGAATGTTAAATGTGTTTCCTGTCAGGTATTTCAATTATCTGTATTGTCTAATTATTGAATGTTTGAAGTCTTGATTGTGGTTGTTTGTTATGTCTTGTTAATTGGTGTTGGACCCCAGAAAGATTAGCTAGCGTTACGGCTTATGGGGATCCTAATAAAAAAATACAAGTACAGTACAGGCTTGGTGTGAAAATGTGTTCCTCCATGACATGAGAGCAGTACAATTTACAGTCCTCACAGGAACAAGCCAGGCAAGGGTTATAAAATAGTGAACAAAATAAACTCCCTCAAAACACAACTAGCTCTCTTCTCTGTGTTAGGAAACAGCCTACAGACCAGACTGTATTGTGATTAGCAGCATGTGTTCAGCGGCAGACCATGTTTACTGACGAGTCAGCAATCGGGAATGTCAGACCAGACGAACACTATGTTCCTGTTCTGAGTGCCCATTGCATGCAGCGAAAGGAAGGGACCCAAAACGAGAAACTCATTTATAGAAAAGATGTAATAAAACTGGATTTGCAATCACATCATGAAAACGGACGCAAAGCCACTACAGACGTTCCTGTGTACCTTATAAAAGGTGTCAGTCAGACCCATAAAAATGTTCAGTATTTTCAAGCCACCTCACTACCTCCGGTCCAGTGGCGGTCGGTGACATATAAGATGAGGGAGGATTATTTATTTTTTGATGAGCATGCCCTTATTTCTATTACAGCGTATTGGATGACTGTCATTTATTTTCCATTCACCCAACTTAATGTAACATCGGTAGGTTTAAGCTACTACATGATACTCACATGTTCCCTATACCCATAATGAGGTTGCTACAACCTAGCCTATGAATGAAAGTTTACAATGTAGGTGCACAGGTTGAGAGAAATGTAAGTAATCAAGGTGACAGACATTGACACATTCAATAACACCTTGCACAATCTGGCCTGGATCTAGCTGATCTAGGGTATCATTAGTCCACAGTTGCAAACAAGAGCTTCTATTGGACTAATTCAGGTATGTTTATCCCCGTTTCGTCCTGTTTGCTTCAGTTTAATAAATGTTTTTCAACAAAATCGGCGGAATGAATACACCCCTGATCACATGTAAACACAGCTCACTTTCATAGCAGCCACATACAAACAGCATAATCCCTTTAATTGCTGGATAATTCCTTCTCACATCAATGCGCTCTCCTCCTCTCACCTTTTCCCTTCGCTTGTGGACTTCAGTGCACAACACGTCAGCTGACTGTGACCTGGCGGAAAAACCTTTCCAAGCCAAACCTTCATATCATAACCGCTACACACAGCCTACATCGTTGTCACCACATTAGCTCACGTTATGTCAGCATCGCTATTAGAACTAGCACGTTAGTAAACCTGCTAGAATCATACAGTACAGTGTACAGTTGGCAAGCAGTTTAGTAGCTACACTGGCGGGCCCCGGTGCCAATAAATTAATAAAACCAAACTGTTGGATAGCCATAGCCAGCTAGGTAACATAACATCCCTCTCTGTTTGAGCAAGCTAAACTAGTTAGCTGCATTTGCAAGCTAAGTAAGTGAAAGTGAAAACAAATATACAGTACCAGTCAAAAGTTTGGACACCTACTCATTAAAGGGTTTTTCTTTATTTTTACTATAACATATATGGAATCATGTAGTAACCAAAAAAATGTTAAACAAATCCAAATATATTTTATATTTGAGGTTCTTCAAAATAGCCACCCTTGCTTTGATGACAGCTTTGCACACTCTTGGCATTATTCTACAATGTAGAAAATAGTACAAATATAGAAAAACCCTTGAATGAGTAGATGTGTCCAAACTTTTGACTGGTACTGTATATATACAGTTGAAGTTGGAAGTTCACATACACTTAGGTTGGAGTCATTAAAACTCATTTTTCAACCACTCCACAAATTTCTTGTTAAAACCTGTTAGGGATAGGGGGCAGCATTTTCACTTTGGATGAATTGCGTGCCCATAGTGAACTGCATCCTACTCTGTTCTAGATTGCTAATATATGCATATTATTATTACTATTCGATAGAAAACACTCTGAAGTTTCTAAAACTGTTTGAATTATGTCTGTGAGTATAACAGAACTCATAGGGCAGGCAATCTTCCAAACAGGAAGTGGAAATTCTGAAGGCGGGTCTAAATTTAAGTCATCGCCTATTCACTTACAAACAAGATATGGATCTGTTAGCACTTCCTACGCCTTCCACTAGATGTCAGCATTCAGTAGAACGTGGAATGAACATCCTAGTGTGAATTTCGACGGAATGGGAGGGGAATGAGTCACTGTCCTGGCAGAATGCCATTTCCTGGTTGCGCAATTGTCTGTTGATATCACCTGCATTCCATTTGACTGCAGACGAAAACGAATGCTCCGGTTGGAACGTTATTGGATATATATGAAATAACATCCTGAAGATGGATTCTCTACTTAGTTTGACCAGTTTATTCGACTTGGAATATATCTTTTTGAAGTTTTCGTCCGAGTTCACCTGGACCAGTGTCAGCTTTTGGGCACGTGAGCTGAAAGTGGTAGCAAATGCAGCTAATTGGACACTAGTAATGGATGTTATGGAACAAAACAACGATTTATTGTGGAACTAGGACTCCTTGCACTGCATTCTGATGAAAGATCATCAAAGGTAAGGGAATATTTATGATGTAATTTTGTATTTCTGTTGACTCCAACATGGCAGAGAAATATATTTACGTCTCAGCGGCGTTTTAGATTATTGCATGGTATGCTTTTTTCGTAACGTTTATAAAAAATCTGACACAGAGGTTGCATTAAGAACCAGTGTATCTTTAATTATATGTAAAACATGTATCTTTCGTCAAAGTTTATGAGTATTTCTGTTATCTGATGTAGCTCTCTGTAATTACTCCTGATATTTTGGAGGCACTTCTGAACATGCCGTCAATGTAAACCAATATTTGTGGATATAAATATGCATATTATCGAACAAAACATAAATGTATTGTGTAACATGATGTCATATGAGTGTCATCTGATGGAGATTATCAAAGGTTAGTGATTCATTTTATCTCTAATTCTGCGTTTGTGACTATCTTTGGCTGGGGAAAATGGCTGTGTTTTTGGATTTGGTGGTGATCTAACATAAATATATGTTGTGTTTTCACTGTAAAACATTTAAAAAATCAGACATGATGGGTACATTAACAAGATGTTTATCTTTCATTTGCTGTATTGGACTTGTTAATGTGTGAAAGTTAAATATTTCCTTTTTTAAATTTTTTATTTCTGAATGCTGAATGGGGGGGAGGGGTTCCAGTTAGTGGAACCATAAGAAGTGTTAACAAACTATAGTTTTGGCAAGTAGGTTAGGACATCCACTTTGTGCATGACACTAGTAATTTTTCCAACAATTGTTTACAGATTATTTCACTTAAAATTCACTGTATCACAATTCCAGTGTAATGTAATAATGTTCTTCTATCATACAAGTCCAACCTTAATTCATAACTGACCACCTGTTGAATCCACAGTTTAGAACCCAGAGTATATGTACTTTTAGTAAAATTGCTCAACAATGTGTGGACCTTGGGGCTATGAAGGAAAAAGTTAAAAAAAAATAAAAAATAAAACTAAGTCAGCAATTTTCGAGGACAGAGCAGTGTGACGCATGCTCCTCAAATATGAGATCTGCTGTTCAGCTGTGTAAATTTGCCTGGATTTAACTCAACTGTCTGGGCTATGTGCACACTCAAGCTAGACAAGGACTAAATGAAAAGATATGCCAATCTGGTTGGCTAGGTTTCCTATTTACACAAGTCATCCTGAAGTAAAGAACAGGGATGAAGGGTGGAAAGTCTTTTTGTTATTTCATAATTGTTGGTCTTTGATGTGGTTATGAAATTATATTTTCCAAAAGCACCCTCCTGTTTCATCTTGAATGGATGTTCCTTCAGGCATTCCTCAAGCACATTCTGGAATCTCTTTGTCTTCTCTCAATCCTAACTCACTTATTCTGGCTGAACAAAGAATTCCAGGAGGGGTCAAACATTCCAAGCTCTCTCTACTTGTCTTTTTAAAGATATTCGGGTTAGACAAACACTAATCCACTCACATCCAGATGGGTGACTGACAGGCATTTCAAATATGACAAAAGATGGAATTGAAGAAACTACAGAGCACAGGAAAAAAAAACTTTTAATACAAACACTGACCATAGATTATGGGTTATTCTAAACACTTGGGCTGGCCTGCATCCGAGGGAGACAAATCAAATCAAATCAAATCAAATCAAATTTATTTATATAGCCCTTCGTACATCAGCTGATATCTCAAAGTGCTGTACAGAAACCCAGCCTAAAACCCCAAACAGCAAGCAATGCAGGTGTAGAAGCACGGTGGCTAGGAAAAACTCCCTAGAAAGGCCAAAACCTAGGAAGAAACCTAGAGAGGAACCAGGCTGTGGGGTGGCCAGTCCTCTTCTGGCTGTGCCAGGTGGAGATTATAACAGAACATGGCCAAGATGTTCAAATGTTCATAAATGACCAGCATGGTCGAATAATAATAAGGCAGAACAGTTGAAACTGGAGCAGCAGCACAGTCAGGTGGAAGTTGAAACTGGAGCAGCAGCATGGCCAGGTGGACTGGGGACAGCAAGGAGTCATCATGTCAGGTAGTCCTAGGGCTCAGGTCAGTTGAAACTGGAACAGCAGCATGGCCAGGTGGACTGGGGACAGCAAGGAGTCATCATGTCAGGTAGTCCTGGAGCTCAGGTCCTAGGGCTCAGGTCCTCCGAGAGAGAGAAAGAAAGAGAGAAGGAGAGAATTAGAGAACGCACACTTAGATTCACACAGGACACCGAATAGGACAGGAGAAGTACTCCAGATATAACAAACTGACCCCAGCCCCCGACACATAAACTACTGCAGCATAAATACTGGAGGCTGAGACAGGAGGGGTCAGGAGACACTGTGGCCCCATCCGAGGTCACCCCCGGACAGGGCCAAACAGGAAGGATATAACCCCACCCACTTTGCCAAAGCACAGCCCCCACACCACTAGAGGGATATCTTCAACCACCAACTTACCATCCTGAGACAAGGCTGAGTATAGCCCACAAAGATCTCCGCCACGGCACAACCCAAGGGGGGCGCCAACCCAGACAGGATGACCACAACAGTGAATCAACCCACTCAGGTGACGCACCCCTCCAGGGACGGCATGAGAGAGCCCCAGTAAGCCAGTGACCCAGCCCCCAAAAGCGGCACTAAGGTCTAGGAGCACGAGGACAGATGCAGAGCCTCGGTCCGATGCCATTAAAATGTCATTTACCACCTTCACAAGTGCCGTCTCAGTGCTATGATGGGGTCTAAAACCAGACTGAAGCATTTCGTATACATTGTTTGTCTTCAGGAAGGCAGTGAGTTGCTGAGCAACAGCCTTCTCTAAAATTTTTGAGAGGAATGGAAGATTCGATATAGGCCGATAGTTTTTATATTTTCTGGGTCAAGGTTTGGCTTTTCAAGAGAGGCTTTATTACTGCCACTTTTAGTGAGTTTGGTACACATCCAGTGGATAGAGAGCCGTTTATTATGTTCAACATAGGAGGGCCAAGCACAGGAAGCAGCTCTTTCAGTAGTTTAGTTGGAATAGGGTCCAGTATGCAGCTTGAAGGTTTAGAGGCCATGATTATTTTCATCATTGTGTCAAGAGATATAGTACTAAAACACTTGAGCGTCTCTCTTGATCCTAGGTCCTGGCAGAGTTGTGCAGACTCAGGACAACTGAGGTTTGGAGGAATACGCAAGTTTAAAGAGGAATCCGTAATTTGCTTTCTAATAATCATAATCTTTTCCTCAAAGAAGTTCATGAATTTATCACTGCTAAAGTGAAAGTCATCCTCTCTTGGGGAATGCTGCTTTTTAGTTAGCTTTGCGACAGTATCAAAAAGGAATTTTGGATTGTTCTTATTTCCCTCAATTAAGTTAGAAAAATAGGATGATCGAGCAGCAGTAAGGGCTCTTCGGTACTGCACGGTACCGTCCTTCCAAGCTAGTCGGAAGACTTCCAGTTTGGTGTGGCGCCATTTCCGTTCCAATTTTCTCGAAGCTTGCTTCAGAGCTCGGGTATTTTCTGTGTACCAGGGAGCTAGTTTCTTATGAGAATTTTTTAAAGTTTTTATGGGTGCAACTGCATCTAGGGTATTGCGCAAGGTTAAATTGAGATCCTCAGTTAGGTGGTTAACTGATTTTTGTCCTCTGGCGTCCTTGGGTAGGCAGAGGGAGTCTGGAAGGGCATCAAGGAATCTTTGTGTTGTCTGTGAATTTATAGCACGACTTTTGATGTTCCTTGGTTGGGGTCTGAGCAGATTATTTGTTGCAATTGCAAACGTAATAAAATGGTGGTCCGATAGTCCAGGATTATGAGGAAAAACATTAAGATCCACCACATTTATTCCATGGGACAAAACTAGGTCCAGCGTATGACTGTGACAGTGAGTGGGTCCAGAGACATGTTGGACAAAACCCACTGAGTCGATGATGGCTCCGAAAGCCTTTTGGAGTGGGTCTGTGGACTTTTCCATGTGAATATTAAAGTCACCAAAGATTAGAATATTATCTGCTATGACTACAAGGTCCGATAGGAATTCAGGGAACTCAGTGAGAAACGCTGTATATGGCCCAGGAGGCCTGTAAACAGTAGCTATAAAAAGTGATTGAGTAGGCTGCAAGAATTTGTTC
>NC_056438.1:65709972-65834972 GCF_018296145.1 Oncorhynchus tshawytscha
AAATGACGTGTCAGTGAATATGGGGATGAGGTAGTTGGATGGGCTATCAGACACATTTATCGATATAAATATGTAGCTCATCTTTTAATATTTCGGCTCTAATACATTTGTGCTGAGTAAGTGTCACGCCCTGACCTTAGATATCTCTGTTTTCTATATATTTTGGTTAGGTCAGGGTGTGACTAGGGTGGGTACTCTAGGTTTTTGTATGTCTAGTATTTTTGTATGTCTAGGGTTTTTGTATGTCTATGTTGGCCTGATATGGTTCCCAATCAGAGACAGCTGTTTATCGTTATCTCTGATTGGGAATCATATTTAGGCAGTCAGGGAGTCGGATGAGGAGCTTGACGCAAGATTATGGAGAGAGGTGCTAGCATTGAGAGCGCTGCAGAGTGGGCGTGCTGAGGTGCATGTCATCAGCCCGGTGCCACCTGTACCGGTCCCACGCATCAGGCCTCCAGTGTGCCTTCACAGTCCAGAGCTTCCAGCGACAGTTCCCAGTCCAGAGCTTCCGGTGACAGTTCCCAGTCCAGAAACTCCAACCCCGGGCCACAGTCCGGAGCCTCCAGCGGCGGGCCACAGTCCGGAGCCTCCAGCGGCGGTCCCCAGTCAGGAGCCTCCAGCGACGGTCCGGAGCCTCCAGCGACGGGCCACAGTCCGGAGCCTCCAGCGGCGGGCCACAGTCCGGAGCCTCCAGCGGCGGGCCACAGTCTGGAGCCTCCAGCGACGGTCCCCAGTCAAGAGCCTCCAGCGACGGTGCGGAGCCTCCAGCAACGGTCCCCAGTCCGGGGCCTCCTGCGACGGTCCCCAGTCCGGGGCCTCCAGCGACGGGCTACAGTCCAGAGTCTTCAGCGACGAGTTGCAGTCCAGATCCTCCAGCGGTGGTTCCCAGTTCTGAGCCTCCGGTGATGATCCACGGTCCAGTACCGTCACGCCCTGACCTTAGATATCTCTGTTTTCTATATAGTTTGGTTAGGTCAGGGTGTGACTAGGGTGGGTACTCTAGGTTTTTGTATGTCTAGGGTTTTTGTATGTCTATGTTGGCCTGATATGGTTCCCAATCAGAGACAGCTGTTTATCGTTATCTCTGATTGGGGATCATATTTAGGCAGGCCTTTTTTTCCCACTTTCTGGTGTGGGATCTTGACTATGTGTAGTTGCCTGTCAGCACTCTATTGTATAGCTTCACGTTTTGTTTGTTATTTTGTTCGGTGTTCATTCTTTTAATAAAGAGAATGTACGCATACCACTCTGCACCCTGGTCTCCTTCATACGACGAATGTGACAGTAAGGTTGTGATGTTGGGAAATATTCAGAGGCGGTAACTTTCCATGGGAATTAACGGCAATATATGGGAATTAACAGGAATATGGGAATTAACGGTAATATGTGCAAATTAATATTAATACCATTTAAATGTAGATGTTTTTACATTGGATATATTTACCATATCATATGGAGACAAACATAAACATTTTACCTTATCATAAGTGTCAGGATTTGGCCAGGATTGTTCAGGTTTTGGTCACTAGATGCCCCCATTGTGCTTTTTTGACCCTTTTGTTTTTCCCTTGTTCTAGTTATTAGTTGCACCTGTGCCTCATTTCCCTTGAATGTATTTAAACCCTTAGTGTTCCTCAGTTCTTTGCTCTGTGTTTGTATGTTAGCACCCAGCCATGCTGTGAACTTTTGTTTCTCTAGTTGGATTTTCTTGAGGTACTCTGGTTTTGTTCTTGTTTATTTTTGATTATTCTTTTGAGGTTTGTTTTTTCCCTGCTGTTCTTACCACTTTGTGGATTTTCCTTGTGTCTTGGAGGATATACATTTTTTTTCTCTTGGAATTACTTTTGACTTTGTGGAATCATCTGCCTCATCTTCTGGGTTCTGCTGACTATTAGTGGCTCAGTTTACTAAGTGACTGTTTCTCACACCGGAGACCTGAGTTCGTAACTGGGTCCTGACAATAAGTAGACATAATTGCAAATGATAAAATCAATCCAATAGAAATAAAAAACAATTTAGTTACGAATTGAACTTTAATTAAATGAGTTGACTCTTCACATGGGATGTTTTCCACTGAACAACAAAAGGGAATATTGAATGATCCCCAAGGATCCAGCGCATCTCCCAAAAATGTTTTCCACATACATCTGTAAAACGATAGTCTAGAAACTAAATCTTTGGTTGTCTTCCTCTCAGGCTTCCTTGTCTTCTCCCTGGACCTCCTCAATGTCCACCTCTTGAACATCAGACTGAGGCCTCATCTTCACTGTCACTTTCCAACCTTGTTGAGGATGGCTCGTTGTCAGTCTCAAAAAGCCCAAAATTTGCCCAGATGGCCATCAATTTTTCAACCCTTGTATTGGATACACTCGACAAGAGATCCAAGGAAATGTTTAGATATGTGATGCGTGCTTTGGTGTATGTTCCCAAACAAGGACCAGTTGCGCTCTGAGGCGGCTGATATTGGTGGGATTTGGAGGATGGAGGCAACAGGGGAAACAGACTCAGATCCACAAAGTCCCTTCCACCAGGTGGCTGATGAGATATGTTGGTACGACTGCCCTATTGCATCGACATCCCAAAACCCTTGCTTGGAAGTGTACTTCGCCAGACTGTCAAGAACCTTGCCCTCATCCAGGCCAAGGTGGCAAGACATGGTAGTGATAACACCATAGGCCTTGTTGATCTCTGCACCAGACAGGATGCTCTTTCCAACGTACTTGGGGTCCAACATGTACGCGGGGTATGGGCTTCAAGCAGAAATCTTCACACTTTTTGATGTATTTCAGAACTGCAGTTTCCTCTGCTTGGAGGAACAGTGAAGTGGGCAGGGCATTACGGATTTCTCACTTCTGCAAGCAGAGTCTGAACATCAGACAGGATGGTATTGTCTCCCTCAATCCGTGCAATGGCTACTGCTATAGGTTTCAGGCTGCTTACAACGCTCTCCCAAAATACATAATTCAGGAGGATCCTCTTGATGCTGCTGCCCATTTTGGCAGACTGTGATATGACCATTTCTTGGAGAGACTCCTTCACCTGCAGGAGACAGTCAAACATAACAACACCACCTCAACAGGTGTTTCTGGGCAGCTTCAATGTGGTGCTCTTATTCTTCTCACTTTGCTTGGTGAGGTAGATTGCTGCTATAACTTGAGGACCCTTCACATATCTAACCATTTCCTTGGCTCACTTGTCGAGTGTATTCATTGTTTTCAGTGCCATGATGTCCTTGAGCAGCAGATTCAATGCATGAACAACACAGCCAATTGGTGTGATGTGAGGGTAGGACTCCTCCACTTTAGACCAAGCAGCCTTCATGTTCGCAGCATTGTCTGTCACTAGTGCAAATACCTTCTGTGGTCCAAGGTCATTGACTTCCTTCAGCTCATCTGCAATATAGAGACCAGTGTGTCTGTTGTCCCTTGTGTCTGTGCTCCTGTAGAATACTAGTTGAGGGGTGAAAATTATGTAGTTCTTATTCCTTTGCCCACAAACAATTTGACCACCCATCAGAGATGATTGCAATTCAGTCTGCTTTCTCTATGATTTGTTTGACCTTCACTTGAATTCTGCATCCAGCAAATGAGTAGATAAAGCATGTCTGGTTGGAGGGTTGTATGTTGGGCAAAGAACATTCAGAAATCTCTTCAAATACACATTGCCTGTGAGCATCAGAGGTGAACCAGTTGCATACACAGCTCGAGCAAGACATTCATCAGCATTTCTCTGACTACGTTACTCCATTGAGTCAAAATAACTTCTGATTCCAGGAGGATCATGAGCTGTTGCTATCGATAAGGTGTCAGATTCATAATTTTAACCTTGAATAGAAGTAGAGTGACTTTTGTCAGAGGTTGCTTGTTGTGAGCACTGAGGGAATTTTATGCACTTGGCCAGATGATTCTGCATCTTTGTTGCATTATTCACATGATTTGGCACTGCATTTGCAAATGTACACAGTTTTTCCTTCTACAATGAAATGTCTCCACACATCAGATAGTGCCCGTGGCATTTTCCTGTAATGATTAGGAAAAATATATACAAAAGAAAATAAATACAATTCCATTTACAGATAGTTAAGCAGTTAGATTAAACAAGTCCTTTGTAAGATTTTTTGAAAATGAAACATATGGAAACAGGTGAATTAACACTCCTCAGTTAGCAGGCTCAAGCAAGCTAAAACCCACATGGTAGCAAAAACTAACAAGCAGAAATTGTTTACAAGTTAGAAATGATTTAAACACAATTTTCTGTAGGCCACTATTTACTAGTTTAAAAAAACGTGTCATATAAAAGATATTCACCTCACCCAGTATTTTAATAAAACTTACCAGAAAGCATGTAGTCCTTGGCTCAGACCATATAGTAGTGTGGGCTCAATAGCATCTCATTAGTGTGCAAGATCTTGACAATCAGCTGTACATGGATGGAAGAATGCACTGTGCATGCAGAGGGTTGCAATTCCATTGAATTGGGGATAGTTCAACCAAAATATGCCACAAGACCTAGAACTGCCTTGTGTATCACACAAAAAAGGCTCAGTGTTGTAAGCTAACTTTTTTTGTGAATTTAAGCAAAATTCCCAAAATTCCTGGGCTTAACTTCCTATGGAAAATTTCTGGAAAGTTTCCGACCCTTTGCAACCCTAGTGCTGAGCCATCACATTTAGACCAGTCCATCACATGGCTGGGCAAAATAGTCACATAGTGTCATTGTGAAAAAGTAACAAAAGTATTTTTTAAAACCTTTATTTAACTAGGCAAATCAGTTAAGAACAAATTATTATTTACAATGACAGTCTACCAGGGAACAGTGGGTTAACTGCCTTGTTCAGGGTCAGAACAACAGCTTTTTACCTTGTCAGCTCTGGGATTCGATCCAGATACCTTTCAGATTACTGGCCCACCGCTCTAACCCAGGCCTGGGCAACTCCAGTCTTTGGGTCTTGATTGGTGTCCCACTTTTGCCTCAGCCCCGGCTAACACACCTGCCTCCAATAATCAACTAATCATAATCTTCAGTTAAAAATGCAATTAGTTTAAATCCGGTGTGTTTGCTGGGGATGGGGGATAAGCGTGACACCAATCAGGCCCTGAGGACTGGAATCGCCCAGGCCTGCCTAACCACTAGGCTGCCTGCCACCCCAAAGTAGCACATAATAGAACAATTATCATACAGGTATAGATATTAAAAAGGGTAACTACAATAGAAGAGAATATAACTTAATATAATATAATAAACTTCTTCCAGATTTCCTCAGCTGCACTCTAGGACAGAACATAACAGCCAACATATAAAAATATCTTAAAATAAATACTTTAAATACATGTTTGACTTCAGTTTCCAACATTAAATAGCCTAAAAAAGAAAGGAATAGAAAATAAAATAATCCCTGTAAAAAATAATGTAGACAGGGTGGTACTTGGCTTGAATGGAACATTGGGAGACATTCCTCGCATAGTTTTGGAACAATTCACCCCATAGGCTACGTCAGATCTCTTTCGGATATAAAAAATGAGAGGCTACACCAGCGAAACAGAAGACTATATATACCTTGTAATTCACACTGTAGTTAAGCCTACATTGTGTGCTCCGTGTCTGGAATAATCAATCTAAAGGAGGCTTTTTCTTTACTAAGGAAGATAAGAAGACTATTTCAATAGACATGAATATGTTGATGCTTTCCTTTGTTTTTTTCCTTTATGGGAGTTTTACTTCGGTAAGAAAATATATATTAATTAATTCATCGTAACCTACAATTAAAATCCGTGCTTGATTGTCAATGCCGAGGGTGATTAATTCAGATAGTCCTCACTCCATTTTACAGTATTTGTAGAATAAATAACATAAATTAAGTGAATATTTGTAGAAGTAATAACAAGGAATGAAGTGAACATGAATTTATCTTATAACATGTTTTTGTTATTTTAGGTATCTGCATCTTGTCCCTCCGAATGTTCGTGTCCTCCTGAGTTAGCCAGGTGCGCTCCAGGAATCAGCCTCGTGCCAGACGGCTGTGGATGCTGCAAAGCTTGCATGAGGCAGCTCAATGAGGACTGCAGCAAGACAGAGCCATGCGACCACATCAAGGGACTGGAGTGCAACTTTGGGGCTGGTTATGGCACAGCAAAAGGCATCTGTCGAGGTATGATTGGGGCGGCAGGTAGCCTATTGGTTAGAGCGTTGGGCCAGTAATGGAAAGTGTTGCTAGATCGAATCCCAGAGGTGACAAAGTAAAAATCCGTCGTTCTGAACAAGGCACTTAACCCACTGTTCCAGGGTAGGCCTTCATTGTAAATAAGAATTTGTTCTTCACTGACTTGCCTGGTTAAATTTAAAAAATGATACAAGTGTATTGGAAATACTGATACCCTGCTGTGGTCACTAACTTCTACAAATTAGTACAGACTCCAATAGGTTTGCCTGTAGGATTTTACGGTTATGAACTTGTTAATTACAAATGAGTAATTATGCTTTTGGTTTATTTACAGTTCATTCTATATAATTAGAATATTACACATGACTCACATTGTAACAGTCTCCCTGTCTGCTTCTCCAAACAGCCAAATCAGATGGAAGACCCTGTGAGTACAACAGCAAGATCTACCAGAATGGAGAGAGCTTCACTGCCAACTGCAAGCACCAGTGTACATGCATGGATGGTGCCTTGGGGTGTGTGTCCCTGTGCCCCCAGCAGCTCTCCCTGCCCAAACTGGGCTGTGCCATATCCAAGCTGGTCAAAGTGCCCGGTCACTGCTTTGAGGAGCTGGTCTGCCCTGAGGAGAAGGGGAAAGCCTCAGTGGACAAGAAGGTCAGCAAAGATGGCCGCAAGGATAAGCATTCTGATGATGACTTCACAAAGAGAAACGAGCTGGTGTCTTTCATCAGAGGAGGACTCAAGTCTTTAGCTGGTGAGTCAATGGAACTCTGTTTATTCCAATGGTTCAGTTTGTGAAATTATTGAGCTCCTAATGATAAAAAACTTTGGAATACATCCAGACAGAGAGTTTAAATGGAGAAGCGATTTATTATCCCCATCTGTATGTAGATTTCAACTCATGTCCAAGTTTTGTGAGACCCATCCAATACACATTGACTAATCGTCTTGCCATCTTTCCCCACAGCTTTCAGGAGTAAGCCTGAGAGTCGCTTGATGTCCAAGGGGAACAGGAGGTGTGTGGCTCAGACCACAGCCTGGTCCTCCTGCTCTAAGTCCTGTGGTACAGGAGTTTCCTCCAGGGTCTCCAACAACAACAGCCAGTGCAAGCTGGTGAAGGTGACTCGTCTCTGTGAGGTCCGCCCATGCTCCCAGTCATCCTACTCATTCCTGAAGGTATGCGTCTATACATTATACGGTCATTTTTCAGATGCTTTTATCCTAAATTACTTCTACAGATATTTTGAGTATATGTGGGAATCGAGCCGGCAGGAGCAATGCTGATATCACTTGATGAAACGCATGCATGTCCAGTACATCAATATTTTGTTTCATATTGTTCTTGTTCTGCTCTCACCAACAGAAGGGTAAGAAGTGTAGTCGCATTGCGAAGGCCAGCCGTCCAGTGACGCTGACCTATGCAGGCTGCAGCAGCGTGAAGAAGTTCCACTCCAGGTACTGTGGTTCTTGCCTGGACGGGCGCTGCTGCACCCCTCAGCAGACCCAGACTGTGGCCGTTCGCTTCCGCTGTGAGGACGGAGACACTTTCAGCAAAGACGTCATGGTCATAGAGTCCTGTTCATGTGACTTTAGCTGTTCCCATAACAACGAGAAGCTCTCTGGGCTCTCCAATGATATCCGTGAATCCAGAGTCTGAGGGGAAGGTTTAGCGTTCCACACCCTGTATGTAAACTAGGATTACAAAGGGGTGAGATGACGGGGAGTAAGGATAACTCCATATGTGCACTGCTATGCTGGAGACATTTATTTTGAGGATTTTTAAAAATGAATTGCTTCGTAATATTGGAGTTATTGGCTGCTTCGATATGGAGCGTTTTATGTTGTAATATTTCTGTTCAATGACAACTTGTTTTGTATGCATGGCTATCTTTTTGTGTTTATTTGTAAATATGAAAACATCTGCTTCGTGGCAGCTACTAGAATGATTTAATCATGAGTAGATTTGTCAAACAAGTGCCATTGTTTTTAATACCACAACATTATTTGTATTTATTTCTAAAATCTTGATGTTTTCTTAAGATATGATAGGCCATATTGGAAAATCATGTTTTCCACCATTTGTTTTTTAATGTTATTTATAAAATGTATGTATTTATGGAACCTGATGCTCTGTTGTGAATGACTAGATATCACAGTATGGACAGTTGATATTTAACCTAGTTTTATTGGCATTGCTTTCTCTAGTTTAATCTATCCTCCGCCCATTGTTAATTTAGAGTAAGGGATACCTGCTGTGTTTCTGGCTGACCCACTTCTGAGGGGATCTAGAGTTGAATGGATGGCTCAAATGTGTACATATATATATAATCTAGTAGTTCATTGTGTTTGTGGGTCATCTAATCCAGCTCCTACATTTCATTCAGTCTGCACAAACATCAACTCATCATAAAACCTCTAAATACATCCAAGTCTATTTTCATACAGTAAGTGTCTTTAACCTGATCTGTGGGCCATGATCTGCAACGGTAGTGGAGATCTCTGTTAATGTTGTACATATATTAGAGGTTTTTATGTGGTTTTTGATAAGTCATTGAGTTGTTGATTGGATATGCCTGGTTGTTTTTACCCACTTAGTTGCAGGACAGTTGGTGGGTTGGCTTGTCTGTTTTGGCTAGCTAATGTTTGCATTTAAAAGATGCATCTCCGCACCTGTCGCCTGATATAGTGGTCCTGGATGGCAGGGAGCTCAGCCCCAGTGATGTATTTGGCTGTCCACACTACCCTCTGTAGCGCCATGCGATTGAGGGCGGTGCATTTGCCATACAAAGCATGTTGCCTACCCTCACCACCTGGGGTCGGCCCATCAGGAAGTCCAGGATCCAGTTGCAAAGGGAGGTGTTCAGTCCCAGGGTCCTGAGCTTGGTGACGAGCTTGGAGTGGCCTATGGTGTTGAACGCTGAGCTGTAGTCAATGAACAGCCTTCTCACATAGGTACTCTTACCTACAGTACCAGTCAAAAGTTTAAGAACACCTACTCATTCAAGGGTTTTACTTTATTTGTTCTATTTTTTACATTGTAGAATAATAGTGGAGATGTCAAAACTATGACATAACACATATAGAATCATGTAACCAAAAAAGTGTAAAACAAATCAACATATATTTTATATTTGAGATTCTTCAAAGTAGCCACCCTTTGCCTTGACAGCTTTGCACACTCTTGGCATTCCCTCAACTAGCTTCATAACAGGTTTGTCTTGTTAAAAGTTCATTTGTGGAATTTATTTCCTTCTTAATACATTTGAAACGATCAGTTGTGTTGTGACAATGTAGGGGTGGTATACAGAAGATAGCCCCATTTGGTAAAAGACCAAGTCCATATTTAACTAGGCAAGTCAGTAAAGAACAAATTCTTATTTACAATGACGGCCTACCCTGGCCAAACCCTTCCCTAACCCTGACGACGCTGGGCCAATTGCGCCGCCATTTGTGCTCCGCCCTATGGGACTCCTGATCACGGGCAGTTGTGATACAGCCCGGTATCAAACCAGGGTCTGTAGTGATGCATCTAGCACTGCAATGCAATGCCTTAGACCGCTGCACCACTCGGGAGCCAATAAGCGAAGAGAATAAGCAAAGAGAAATGACAGTCCATCATTACTTGAAGACATGTAGGTCAGTCAATTCGGAAATATCAAGAACTTTTAAAGTTTCTTCAAGTGCAGTCGCAAAAACCATCAAGTGCTATGATGAAACTGGCTCTCATGAGGACCGCCACAGGAAAGGAAGACCCAGAGTTACCTCTGCTGTAGAGGATAAAGTCATTAGAGTTAACTGCACCTCAGATTGCAGCCCAAATAAATGCTTCACAGAGTTCAAGTAACAGACACATCTCATCATCAACTGTTCAGAGGAGACTGCGTGAATCAAGTCTTTATGGTTGAATTGCTGAAAATAAACCACTACTAAAGGACAACAATAATAAGAAGAGACTTGCTTGGGCCAAAACACATGAGCAATGGACATTAGCCCGGTGGAAATCTGTCCTTTGATCAAATTTTTGGTTCCAACCGCCGTGTCTTTGTGAGATGATCTCTGCATGTGTGGTTCCCACCGTGAAGCATGGAGGAGGTGGTGTGATGGTGTGGGGGTACTTTTCTAGTGACACTATCAGTGATTTATTTAGAATTCAAGGCACATTTAACCAGCATGGCTACCACAGTATTCTGTGGCGATACGCCATTCCATCTGGTTTGCGCTTAGTGGGACTATCCATTGTTTTTCAACAGGACAATGACCCAACACACCTCCAGGCTGTGTAAGGGCTATTTGACCAAGAAGGATTGTGATGGAGTGCTGCATCAAATGACCTGGCCTCCACAATCACCCGACCTCAACTCAATTGAGATGGTTTAGGATGAGTTGGACCGCAGAGGGAAGGAAAAGCAGCCAACAAGTGCTCAGCATATGTGGGAACTCCCTCAAGACTGTTGGAAAAGCATTCCAGGTGATGCTGGTTGAGAGAATGCCAAGTGTGCAAAGCTGTCATTAAGGCGAAGGTGGCTACTTTGAAGAATCTATTTTGAAATGTTTAACATGTTTTTGGTTACTACATGGTTCCATATGTGTTATTACATAGTTTTGATGTCTTCACTGTTATTCTACAATGTAGAAAATAGTTAAAGTAAAGAAAAACCCTTGAATGAGTAGGTGTGTCCAAACTTTTGACTGGTACTGTAGGTGGGTGAGCGCAGTATGGAGTGAAATTGCATCGTCTATGGATCTGTTGGGACGGTATGCAAATTGGAGTGGGACTCTAGGGCATCTGGAATGATAGAGTTGATGTGTGCCATAACCAGACTACAGATGTGAGTGCTATAGATTGCTAGTCATTGTTGCAGGTAGCCTTAGAGGTCTTGGGAACAGGAATGATGGAGGTCAGCTTGAGAGATGTGGGGATTACAGACTGGTACAAGGTTGAAAATGAATATGCCTGCCAGCTGTTCTGCACATGCTCTGAGAACACGCCCTGGAATACCGTCCCCGCGGCCTTACGAGTGTCAACCGGATTAAAAACATTACTCACGTCGGCCTTGGAGAGTGAGATTACCCAGTCCCCTGGGTCAGCAGTGGCCCTCATGCACGTGTGTGTATTTGTGTCTGTAATAAAAAAAGTGTGTTATAACTTCATTTGCTTAACATGTCAGGCATCAGCATGAAAGAAGAATGAAAGAGAAAGAGACAGAGATGCATCACTGACAGTATTACGTAAGCAGACTTGGACAGGGGGAAATGAGGGCATTGACGCACACAGAAGTAAAATGCGTCCATCGTGTGTCTGAGGAGTACCAATGTCACGATTTGCGCCGAAGTCGGCTCCTCTCCCTGTTCGGGCGGCGTTCGGCGGTCGACGTCACCGGCTTTCTAGCCATCGCCTCTCCATTTTTCATGTATCCATTTGTTTTGTCTTGTTCCTTGCACACTTGGTTTTCATTCCCCAATCAATCTACATGTATTTATTCCTCTGTTCCCCATCATGTCTTTGTGTAAGATTGTTTGTGTTACGTGTGTATTGTTGATGCACCAGACTGGCTTGTTTTTTCTGTGTTATTTTTCACGAAGATGTTTATTGTTAAACATAATTCTTGTGACTGTTTTGCACTTTTGCCTAAATAAAGTGTGCGCCTGTTCACAAATCTCTGCTCTCCTGCACCTGACTTCGCTACCAGTACACACACATCCGACAACCAAGGAGTTTTGTCTTTGAACACTTGAGAGGAGTGGAACAAGTCCATATATGAGCTTTAAAAATCCTAGATTCCCCCTTCAGTTTACTTCCTGAATTTAAATGGAACTGACCCTGTCGCTAACCATGGGAGGCAGAGAACTTGACTGACATTATTAGGCTATGGCCTATACCCCAGGGCAGAGGTATTCCATCCTTACTCTACGAGGCCGGAGCCTGCTGGTTTTCTGTCCTACCTAATAATTCATTGCACACAGCTGGTGTCTCAGGTCTAAGTCAGTCCCTGATGAGAGGGGAACAATTTAAAAAACGCAGTGGAACTCACTTAGAGGTCCAGAGTTGAGTTTGAGGGCCCTAGGGTTTGATGAGTTTACATAATAGCAGCTCACCACCAGACAAATGCAGGCAGGATTTTGACTCAACCAATAGCCCCATAATCATACCATAATCAATGGTGGTCCAGTACACTGGGTATTCTGGACAACTAATCATTTGAGGTCAAACCTTCCCTTCTGTGAACGCTGTAACAGAGGTTTGAAACGTCTAAATTACAGCCTCTTCAGTCTTTGGCTGTAATTAGAGGCAAAGAAAACAGAATGAAGTCAGAATGAAGTCATCATCACATTGTCACACTCTTTGGTCCAACTCATGGCAGCCAGGTAATATACCCTCACATAGAATGTATGGTTGTATGGTTATCTTATGGTCAGTGAAGGGGAAACACAGTACAACAGTAATTCGCATTGATTAGGTCCAATGGAAACAACACTGTCCATCTCTGGCTGTCACAGGGAGTAACAACTGTTCCTGGATGTCATCAGATGTGTCAAGTCAAGCTTATGTAACAAAGCATTGTGAGAGATGCCAAGGTTCCTGTTGGTAGGCCAGGCTATGGAGTGTACCTTAGTTCGACTGGAGGCCTGTATACCCAAACAACCTCGAAAACTCAATATCCCAGTTCACATAAACACATCAACAGCGAAACACAAAGAGGCCAAGAGGGGAAGTAAGGAAGTATCAGTGGACATGTGGTTCACATTGCTGCTCGTTTGTTGTGTTCCATCTTGAAATATACTTACTCCTGTCACTATATTTGACCTTATGTTACCTGATTAATAAATGTATATGGTATGTCAATGAATGGAGAAGATTAACTTTTTATATGGAAAGTTACTGTGAGAAAAAAGGGGAACAGCAAAGTATGTTGAGTAAGTTGAACAGAAGGTCCCTTGTAAACATCACGGAGAAGTGACCTGATGAAGGGGAACCGCTACCAGACCGCTTAACCGCGCAACATCTAGGCAGTTTGGAAAACAGATGGACAGTTCTGAGAAGTCACACACATCTCATCTTGACATACAGTATATATGCCTGTTTGATCACTGTACAAGTGTGTTTGCAGCTGAAGCATCCAGTGGGTTGAATAAACTTGGTTAGAGTTTTTTCTAGTTGTCCTTCTGAGTTCATCCTGTTTGTTCACAACCTATCAGTTGAATTGTTTTTGTCTTTTACATAACTGAGACTGTGTTAGCTCTGCGTTGGATATCTGGAGATCCTGTGATGAAACCAGGCCTGACAGCTAAAGCAACTGTACCTTGTTTTCAGATGTTGGCAATCAATCAGATTGTTTCCCTCCAAATGTTATGCAAAGTGTTGACTGACTACTCCTGAACAACACCCTGGAGACAGTGAGATCCCAAACAGGTCATGAAACTGGCTCTCCGAGGTTCGCATATCCTGCACAGCACCGCTGAGTGATATACAGGCTTAAGACTTTCCTTAAGACCTTCCTTAAATAAAGGGATAGCTCGAGATTTTGTCAATTAAGCAATTGTTTTCTACTTACCAAGAGTCAGATGAACTCAGGGATACCATTTTTGTCTCCGCATGCAGTTTGAAGGAAGTTAAAGGTTGTTTGTGATGCGATTGCTAACTAGCGGAAGTCTATGCCAAAATCTCGACCTATCCCTTTAAGACTTAAGAAAAACAATTTGGATCAGTACGCTGAGTAAAAACTCTGTCTGTGTACAATATCCATTATCAACTTTATTGAAATTCTATTTACAGTGCCTTGCGAAAGTATTCGGCCCCCTTGAACTTTGCGACCTTTTGCCACATTTCAGGCTTCAAACATAAAGATATAAAACTGTATTTTTTTTGTGAAGAATCAACAAGTGGGACACAATCATGAAGTGGAACGACATTTATTGGATATTTCAAACTTTTTTAACAAATCAAAAACTGAAAAATTGGGCGTGCAAAATTATTCAGCCCCTTTACTTTCAGTGCAGCAAACTCTCTCCAGAAGTTCAGTGAGGATCTCTGAATGATCCAATGTTGACCTAAATGACTAATGATGATAAATACAATCCACCTGTGTGTAATCAAGTCTCCATATAAATGCACCTGCACTGTGATAGTCTCAGAGGTCCGTTAAAAGCGCAGAGAGCATCATGAAGAACAAGGAACACACCAGGCAGGTCCGAGATACTGTTGTGAAGAAGTTTAAAGCCGGATTTGGATACAAAAAGATTTCCCAAGCTTTAAACATCCCAAGGAGCACTGTGCAAGCGATAATATTGAAATGGAAGGAGTATCAGACCACTGCAAATCTACCAAGACCTGGCCGTCCCTCTAAACTTTCAGCTCATACAAGGAGAAGACTGATCAGAGATGCAGCCAAGAGGCCCATGATCACTCTGGATGAACTGCAGAGATCTACAGCTGAGGTGGGAGACTCTGTCCATAGGACAACAATCAGTCGTATATTGCACAAATCTGGCCTTTATGGAAGAGTGGCAAGAAGAAAGCCATTTCTTAAAGATATCCATAAAAAGTGTCGTTTAAAGTTTGCCACAAGCCAACTGGGAGACACAACAAACATGTGGAAGAAGGTGCTCTGGTCAGATGAAACCAAAATTTAACTTTTTGGCAACAATGCAAAACGTTATGTTTGGCGTAAAAGCAACACAGCTCATCACCCTGAACACACCATCCCCACTGTCAAACATGGTGGTGGCAGCATCATGGTTTGGGCCTGCTTTTCTTCAGCAGGGACAGGGAAGATGGTTAAAATTGATAGGAAGATGGATGGAGCCAAATACAGGACCATTCTGGAAGAAAACCTGATGGCGTCTGCAAAAGACCTGAGACTGGGACGGAGATTTGTCTTCCAACAAGACAATGATCCAAAACATAAAGCAAAATCTACAATGGAATGGTTCAAAAATAAACATATCCAGGTGTTAGAATGGCCAAGTCAAAAACATTTCAGTTTTTGATTTGTTAAAAAAGTTTGAAATATCCAATAAATGTCGTTCCACTTCATGATTGTGTCCCACTTGTTGTTGATTCTTCACAAAAAAATACAGTTTTATATCTTTATGTTTGAAGCCTGAAATGTGGCAAAAGGTCGCAAAGTTCAAGGGGGCCGAATACTTTCGCAAGGCACTGTATAATGGAAAAAAGTAGTTACTGATCGATATAAAAACAAACATGGACTTCTTCATCGAACATGAATCAACGTGCAAATTCATTTGTTTTCTAAAACACGCACATTATTAAAAACATTCCTAAGTAAGGCTCATTTGACTTCCACAACAACACAAGTTACACATAACACACCACAAACACACATATCTGAGTAATTATCATTTTAAAAAGTAGGATGATCCAAAGCTAGATGTTGCCGGTGGTAGTCCTTCATCAAACATGGTGGAGTAAGAGTTCTTGAGGAAGTCTACGTAGTTCTGAATGCTCTGCTTGTGGCTCTCTGATTGGTTCAGGCTGAGCTGCAGGTCCTTCAGACGCACCTCAAACTTCTTCTCAGCCTACACAAAGGAATCAATCCATTGAACGGAAAAATGTATGTATTTTTATTCTTTAAAATAAAAAAATGGCTCTGGCATCAAAAAGTACTGTACTGTATTATCATTAGCTTTAAGGGATATGAGAAACATCCTATGGTATGCAGTAGGTGATCATAGGTGATCGTGTCTGATACTCACCAACTGATTGCTTTGCTTAATCTGTTTCAGCTCATTCTCTCTCATGCTCTTCTCACCCTCCAGTTCCAGGATTTTAGTCTGAAAGGAACTTTCTCTGGAAACAGCTTTGTCTTTCACTTTGGACACCTTGGCATTAAAGAAATAGAGATGATGAGATGTATCAAAAAGTCAAACTTGACCTCTTGATACAAACTCAACTCCTAAAAAACACTATCTTCAAATGGTTTCTGTGCCTTTACATTTCCTTCTGGGAACCAGTCAAAAGTTTGGACACACCTACTCATTCAAGGGTTTTTCTTTGTTTTTATAGAATAATAGTGAAGACATCAAAACTATGAAATAACACATACGAATCATGTAATAACCAAAAATATATATATATATATATTTAAGATTCTTCAAAGTAGCCACCATTTGCCTTGACGACACCGTTGGCATTCTCTCAACCAGCTTCATGAGGTAGTCACCTGGAATGCATTTCAATTAACAGGTGTGCTTTGTTCATTTGTGGAATTTCTTTCCTTCTTAATGTGTTTGAGCCAATCAGTTGGGTTGTGAAAAGGTAGGGTAGGTATACAAAAGATAGCCCTATTTGGCAAAAGACCAAGTCCACATTATGGCAAGAACAGCTCAAATAAGCAAAAAGAAATGACAGTCCATCAGTACTTTAAGACATGAAGGTCAGTCAATCCGGAACATTTCAAGAACTATGAAAGTTTATTCAAGTGCAGTCGCAAAAACCATCAAATGCTATGATTAAATTGGCACTCATGAGGACAGCCACAGAAAAGGAAGACCCAGAGTTACCTCTGCTGCAGAGAAGTTCATTAGTTACCAGCCTCAGAAATTGCAGCCCAAATAAATGCTTCATAGAGTTCAAGTAACAGACACATCTCAACATCAACTGATCAGAGAAGACTGCGTGGATCAGGCCTTCATGGTCGAATTGCTGCAAAGAAACCACTATGTCATGATGTTGGCCTGGGGGGGTAGGTTTATGACAGTCATAAATACCTCTTCCCCCCTTTTTCCCTCTCTCTACCCTACTGAGGTTACATTTGCAAAACCCTTGGTTAACATAGAGATTCTAGGAAAATCAGTAGGTGGGGGAAAATTAACTATATTCTGGTAATCCGAACAATTGAACATATGCAGTGGTACTTAATGAATATGATGTCAGCTCGGTTGTCATCTGAGATATTCTCATCAATGATAAGATGACATAAACTCTACACATCAGAGTTATCGGATTCGCATGGAATTGTTCAATTTAAATGTTTGAATATGAAATTATTCGTGATGGGATGAAATGTGATTTTAGCTTCTAAAATGTGAGATTTGGGTCTTCATAAGATATGGCTCTGCTCAATCAGTGGCCCTCCCCTGTGAAGGGACATGGGCTATAAAACTTTTCAAACACCCCCTCCGCTCCCTTCCCTTAAGCTCTTGGCGACAATATAACTTCCTATTCCGATGATGTGAGGACGACGGTCCTATGTCAGAATGGTTCAGATAATAACTACAGAACGAAGCCAACATCAGTGTGAGCTTTGGTTGTGAATGGTATGAACTTTGAACTCTTATTCACTACAGAAGTGATACCTCCTAGCCGTTGAGTTAGCAACAGCAGATGCAAACGAGGGTTAGGAAGGAACAGACAGAGTATCCCGTCTATCACACAATGACGTTACAACAAAGTATCCAATTGACCACCAGAGACATTCTTCAAGGGACAAAGGACTCAGTTGGGCAATACGGCCTTCCATCTACCACCAACCTACCGAAGCGCAGCTCAGAGTAAATATTTATTGCATTTTCCTTTTCCAAATGGGCGGTAATTTAGAATGCATAAGATACTGTATTTACGATAGCACAGCTTTTCCCCTTTGTTCCTCAGTCTTCCCACTCCTTCACTCAAACCAAATCAAATCAAATTTTATTTGTCAGATACACATGGTTAGCAGATGTTAATGCGAGTGTAGAGAAATGCTTGTGCTTCTAGTTCCGACAATGCAGTAATAACCAACGAGTAATCTAGCTAACAATTCCAAAACTACTACCTTATACACATAAGTGTAAAGGGATAAAGAATATGTACATAAAGATATATGAATGAGTGATGGTACAGAGCGGCATAGGCAAGATGCAGTAGATGGTATCGAGTACAGTATATACATATGAGATGAGTATGTAAACAAAGTGGCATAGATTAAAGTGGCTAGTGATACATGTATTACATAAAGATGCAGTAGATGATATAGAGTACAGTGTATACATATGAGATAAATAATGTAGGGTATGTAAACATTATATTAAGTAGCATTGTTTAAAGTGGCTAGTGGTATATTTTACATCAATTCCCATCAATTCCCATTATTAAAGTGGCTGGAGTTGAGTCAGTGTGTTGGCAGCAGCCACTCAATGTTAGTGGTGGCTGTTTAACAGTCTGATGGCCTTGAGATAGAAGCTGTTTTTCAGTCTCTCGGTCCCAGCTTTGATGCACCTGTACTGACCTCGCCTTCTGGACGATAGCGGGGTGAACAGGCAGTGGCTCGGGTGGTTGTTGTCCTTGATGATCTTTATGGCCTTCCTGTGACATCGGGTGGTGTAGGTGTCCTGGAGGGCAGGTAGTTTGCCCCCGGTGATGCGTTGTGCAGACCTCACTACCCTCTGGAGAGCCTTACGGTTGTGGGCGGAGCAGTTGCCGTACCAGGCGGTGATACAGCCCGACAGGATGCTCTCGATTGTGCATCTGTAGAAGTTTGTGAGTGCTTTTGGTGACAAGCCAAATTTCTTCAGCCTCCTGAGGTTGAAGAGGCGCTGCTGCGCCTTCTTCACAATGCTGTCTGTGTGGGTGGACCAATTCAGTTTGTCTGTGATGTGTACGCCGAGGAACTTAAAACTTACTACCCTCTCCACTACTGTTCCATCGATGTGGATAGTGGGGTGTTCCCTCTGCTGTTTCCTGAAGTCCACAATCATCTCCTTAGTTTTGTTGACGTTGAGTGTGAGGTTATTTTCCTGACACCACACTCCGAGGGCCCTCACCTCCTCCCTGTAGGCCGTCTCGTCGTTGTTGGTAATCAAGCCTACCACTGTTGTGTCGTCCGCAAACTTGATGATTGAGTTGGAGGCGTGCGTGGCCACGCAGTCGTGGGTGAACAGGGAGTACAGGAGAGGGCTCAGAACGCACCCTTGTGGGGCCCCAGTGTTGAGTATCAGCGGGGTGGAGATGTTGTTACCTACCCTCACCACCTGGGGGCGGCCCGTCAGGAAGTCCAGTACCCAGTTGCACAGGGCGGGGTCGAGACCCAGGGTCTCGAGCTTGATAACGAGTTTGGAGGGTACTATGGTGTTAAATGCTGAGCTGTAGTCGATGAACAGCATTCTCACATAGGTATTCCTCTTGTCCAGATGGGTTAGGGCAGTGTGCAGTGTGGTTGAGTTTGCATCGTCTGTGGACCTATTTGGGCGGTAAGCAAATTGGAGTGGGTCTAGGGTGTCAGGTAGGGTGGAGGTGATATGGTGCTTGACTAGTCTCTCAAAGCACTTCATGATGACGGAAGTGAGTGCTACGGGGCGGTAGTCATTTAGCTCAGTTACCTTAGCTTTCTTGGGAACAAGAACAATGGTGGCCCTCTTGAAGCATGTGGGAACAGCAGACTGGGATAGGGATTGATTGAATATGTCTGTAAACACACCAGCCAGCTGGTCTGCGCATGCTCTGAGGGCGCGGCTGGGGATGCCGTCTGGGCCTGCAGCCTTGCGAGGGTTAACACGTTTATAAATGTTTTACTCACCTCGGCTGCAGTGAAGGAGAGTCTGCATGTTTTGGTTGCAGGCCGTGTCAGTGTCACTGTATTGTCCTCAAAGCGGGCAAAAAAGTTATTTAGTCTGCCTGGGAGCAAGGCATCCTGGTCCGTGACTGGGCTGGTTTTCTTTTTGTAATCCGTGATTGACTGTAGACCCTGCCACATACCTCGTGTCTGAGCCGTTTAATTGAGATTCTACTTTGTCTCTATACTGACGCTTAGCTTGTTTGATTGCCTTGCGGAGGGAATAGCTACACTGTTTATATTCCGTCATGTTTCCGGTCACCTTGCCCTGATTAAAAGCAGTGGTTCGTGCTTTCAGTTTCACGCGAATGCTGCCATCAATCCACGGTTTCTGGTTTGGGAATGTTTTAATTGTTGCTATGGGAATGACATCTTCAACGCACGTTCTAATGAACTCGCTCACCGAATCAGCGTATTCATCAATGTTGTTGTTTGACGCAATACGAAACATATCCCAGTCCACATGATGGAAGCAGTCTTGGAGCGTGGAATCAGATTGGTCGGACCAGCGTTGAACAGACCTCAGCGTGGGTTCCACGCCCCTTTTCCTTTGTGTAACAAGCTTTCATATCTGTTCCGCCCGCTAGAGACGTTTTCCTTTATGACGTCATTTGTAATCAAGTTATTATTTAATTATGTGTATGTGTAATTCTGTGTGATTAGTTAGGTATTTAGTAAATAAATAATTAAACCCAATTTTGTATTGCTGATTCAAATTGTTAGCCAGGGTTCGTGCAGATAACCAATAATTTACAACTTTCAGATGACGATTGATATTGATTGCTATTGATGTAAAATATTACCAGGTCTTTAAGAGTTTATTCGGAAGATAACAGCTCTTTAAATATTATTTTGTGGTGCCCGACTCTCTAGTTAATTACATTTACATGATTAGCTCAATCAGGTGATATTAATTACAGAGAAATTATTTTATAGAATAGCATATCACTTAATCCGGAATAGCCAAAGACACTAAAGGACTAAAGGACATACTAAAGGACACCAATAAGAAGAAGAGACTTGCTTGGGCCAAGAAACACGAGCAATGGACATTAGACCGGTGGAAATCTGTCCTTTGGTCTGATGAGTCCAAATTTGACGTTTCTGGTTCCAACCGCCATGTCTTTGTGAGACGCAGAGCAGGAGAAGAGATGATCTCCCCATGTGTGGTTCCTACCATGAAGCATGGAGGAGGTGGTGTGATATTGCTTTGCTGGTTACACGGTCTGTGATTTATTTAGAATTCAAGGCACACTTAACCAGCCTGGCTACCATCCCATCTGGTTTGCGCTTAGTGGGACTATCATTTGTTTTCAACAGGACAATGACCCAACACACCTCCAGGGCTATTTGACCAAGAAGGATAGTGATGGAGTGCTGCATCAGATGACCTGGCCCCCACAATCCCCTGACCTCAACCCAATTGAGATGGTTGGGATGATTTGGACCATAGAGTGAAGGAAAAGCAGCCAACAAGTGCTCAGCATATGTGGGAACTCCTTCAAGACGGTTGGAAAAGCATTCCAGGTGAAGCTAGTAAAAATAAAGAAAAACCCTTGAATGAGTAGGTGTGTCCAAACTATTGACTGGTACTATATACATATATATTTATTCTGAGCATTTACATTTGCTAATATACACATGATAGGTTTGAGTAAAACCATATGCTAAGCATATGAGCATGAAATACTGTCCACACTCTATATAATCCAGCAGCTGCTAACATACAGTACCTGTTGCCTGACGTCGGCCAGAGCGGCCTCCAGTTCTCTGTTGAGAGCATGGCAGTCTGCTGAGTGCTGTTCTAGGTGCCTGCTGCTATAGTGTAAAGCATCCTCCTGACCAGCCAGCCTACGGACCAGCCCCTGGTTCTCCCCTTGCAGCTCTTCCTTCTGCCTTGAGGAATAAACAAAGATACTTGAAGGGCACCTATTTAGCTACATAAGTACTTCATAACACATTCATAACCTACACATAAAACAGTCATCAGCATTGTATACACATTTCAGAATTCACCCTGGACAGGCTTGAAACTTTTTAAAATGAAAAACAATACAATATATCTTCAATGTCACTAATGTACTTTGACATGAGAAATATAGAAGAATCTCATTTGAGAATACCACTCGTAATAAAATGGGAGCATGTATGAATTATGTCTAATGAGAGAAAGATAAACTTACTTTTGAAGAGCATCCACTTTCTGCTGTAGCTGTGAGTTAGCCTCGTGGATAGACTCTTTCGTGTCCAATGACGATCTCATCTTCTCCCCTTGGCTCTCCACCTGGATGGAGAATAATCATATTTTCAGAATTGAGGTTGGTCAAGAAATGTACTCTTTGACTGAATATCTTACATGCTGCATGCATTTTCAATTAGTATTGAACATGGAGACATGAATTGGGGTTCAAGCACATACAGTACAACAACACAAAGAGTTGTACAGATGCACTTAATTTGACACAGCTTCTCACAGCAGGAAAATAATCCTGCAGCAACAGGAAATGTGAATTATTATGGGGATTATAATGAATGGACATTTTTGTAGGGGTTGATCAATTTTCTGATTGCAGAAATCAAGTCAGAAATTTTTAAGTGGAAATTACAAACTTTAGAAGCCTTTTTAAACCTTGAATACACTAAAATGTAAATGTCCTGCTGCTCAGGAATATTCTCTGCGACAACAGAGTGAACAAATTAAGATAGTAGATCTGTACCATGCAATGACTGGAATTACATTGGTTTATCAACACAGCACCCTCAACACTGCACAAAGGTAACATGAGCAACATTCAAAGGCAAGGATTGATTGAACAGTGCTGAAACCGTAGTCGACACACATCTTAAATCAGTTTAAGGTGACCATCAAGGCTCTATATACAACTAACAGGGGCACACAGGGTTGCGACCTTACTTTTTTCCCACTGCAATCCGAGCACATTCAGTCACAAACCTTAACACCAAGTCAAAGCAGGACCGGGTTGGGATACACCATTATAACCATTGTGATTATAACACTATAAAAGGAAACCACGTATAGGGTTTGACTGCCATCTGGTGGTTGGCAATGGTAAACGGCCACATTCTACATATTGTACTGTACTCCAACAGCACTTACTAGCCCATCTACAGGTTACCATAGTTTTACTGCTAAAATGCACACCTTGAACTGCAGTTGTCTAATGGCCTCTGCCTTGTCTGCACGTCTTCTCGGAGCACTTCAGGTTGTCCTGGCACTCCGCAAGACTCTGCTCTGTGGCACTCCGTAACTCTGGGTACTCTTCCAACTCCCTTACACACCCCTCCAGTTCCAGTCTCACCTGGGGTCCATGGGGGGAGGGGCGCGCCGGGGTGCAGAGAAATGTTCATTACTGATTGGCCACACCTCTCTAAGTAGCTCTCACTGACTGGACCACAACTGACAATACACGCATAGGAAGCTGGACCACTTTGATCGAGAGCATCGAGAGCATCCTGGCGGGCTGTATCACCGCCTGGTATGGCAACTGCACCGCCCTCAACCGTAAGGCTCTCCAGAGGGTAGTGAGGTCTGCACAACGCATCACCGGGGGCAAACTACCTGCCCTCCAGGACACCTACACCACCCGATGCTACAGGAAGGCCATAAAGATCATCAAGGACATCAACCACCCGAGCCACTGCCTGTTCACCCCGCTGCCATCCAGAAGGCGAGGTCAGTACAGGTGCATCAAAGCTGGGACCGAGAGACTGAAAAACAGCTTCTATCTCAAGGCCATCAGACTGTTAAACAGCCACCACTAACATTGAGTGGCTACTGCCAACACACTGTCAATGACACTGACTCTACTCCAGCCACTTTAATCATGGGAATTGATGGGAAATGATGTAAATATATCACTAGCCACTTTAAACAATGCTACCTTATATAATGTTACTTACCCTACATTGTTCATCTCATATGCATACGTTGATACTGTACTCTATATCATCGACTGCATCCTTATGTAATACATGTATCACTAGCCACTTTAACTATGCCACTTGGTTTACATACTTATCTCATATGTATATACTGTACTCAATATCATCTACTGTATCTTGCCTATGCTGCTCTGTACCATCACTCATTCATATATCCTTATGTACATATTCTTTATCCCCTTACACTGTGTATGACAGTAGTTTTTTTTGGAATTGTTAGTTAGATTACTTGCTCGTTATTACTGCATTGTCGGAACTAGAAGCACAAGCATTTCGCTACACTCGCATTAACATCTGCTAACCATGTGTATGTGACAAATAAAATTTGATTTGATTTGATTTTTGACACTCCCATTCACCACTCACTGATGTGTGTTTACACAGAGATAATCTTTTAAAGGCTTTCAGCAAACAAATATCAAAAACACAGGATGTCACATTCATTTTGATTTCATTGAATCAAATATGGTTAGTGTCAAACTATTTCAAGCAATTTGATTGTATTCTTACACATGTTGAATAGGCTATCTTTTTGCTTCAATTTCGAAGGATGAAAACCAATTTAAGACAAAGCTCTTTACATTGAATGTAGCCAACAGAAGACTATACCTTCTCCACTTCTGCCTCTCTTCCTTCTCTAATGTTCTCGGTTTCCCTCAGAACACTCTCCAACTTTATTCTCAGATCATCCACCTTCATTTGAAGCTCTGCTACCTGAGAGGTGTGCAATAACAGGTCAATAATAACAGACAACTTCTACCTTTCCTATGAATCTCTCAATGCATTTTTATAGGATTAGTAAGTATTGAAACTTGGATATGGGGGGATGTGGGATCCCTGCCTGACTCTGATCCTGTTCTGCTTGGTCTTTCCTCTCCTGTAAGATAGTGCTCTCCTCTTTCAGTGCTGCTTCAGAATGGACCAGCTGCAGTTCCAGCTCAGCGATGGACGCCTGGAACATACATAAACCAATATAATCTTGAACACGACGGGAATAAATCACGTAATAATAATATACAGTACCAGTTAAAAGTTAAGACACACCTACTCATTCAATGGTTTTTCTTTATTTTTTTACTATTTTCGAAATTGTAGAATAATAGTGAAGACATAAAAACTATGAAATAACACATATGGAATCACATATGGAATCATGTAGTAACCAAAAAAGTGTTCAAAACTTCTTAGGGATCAAATCCCTTTAGCGGGATCGATTTGACAACAGCCTGTGAAATGGCAGAGCCAAATTTAAATTAATGTATTTAAATTAATGTAGTATAAATATTTAACTTTCATGAAATCACAAGTGTATTTCATAAAAATAAAGCTTAACTTCTTGTTAATCCAGCCACCATGTCAGATTTCAAAAAAGCTTTACGGCGAAAGCAAACCATGCGATTATCTGAGGACAGCACCCGGCATAAAAATGCATGACAAACATTTCAACCAGGGAGGTGCGACACGGAAGTCAGAAATAACGATATCATTCATGCCTTACCTTTGAAGATCTTCTTCTGTTGGCATTCCAAAATGTCCCAGAAACATCACAAATGGCCCTTTTGCTCGATAAACTCCTTTATATCCCCAAAATGTCCATTTATTTGGCGCGTTTGATTCAGAAAAACACCGGTTCCAACTCGCCCAACATGACTATAAATGATCTAATAAGTTACCTGTAAACTTGGTACAAACATTTCAAACAACTTTCCTAATCCATCCTTAGGTATCCTAAAACGTATATAATCGATAAAATTTAAGACGGAATATACTGTGTTCAATAGCGGATAAAATCAAAGTGGAGCGAGCTACAGGTTGCGCGCCCCAAACAAAAGAGTCCACTTGGCTTGACGCTCATTCTGAATAGCCGTACTTCTTCATTTCTCAAAGGAAAAACATCATCAACCAATTTCTAAAGACTGTTGACATCTAGTGGAAGCCATAGGAACTGCAACCAAGTGCCTTATAAATCTAGTTCCCTATAGAAAATAGAATAGAAAATACAGTGAACTCAAAAATTGTTTTTCCTGGATGGTTTGTCCTCTGGGTTTCGCCTGCCAAATAAGTTTTGTTATACTCACAGACATTATTTTAACAGTTTTAGAAACTTTAGAGTGTTTTCTATCCAAATCCACCAATTATATGAATATCCTAGCTTCTGGACCTGAGTAGCAGGCAGTTTACTTTGGGCACGCTATTCATCCGGACGTGAAAATACTGCCCCCTATCCCAAATAGGTTTTAAACAAATCAAATTCTTCAAAGTAGTCACCCTTTGGGGTGGCAAGTAGCCTAGTGGTTAGAGCGTTGGGCCAGTAACTGAAATGTGGCTGGATCAAATCCCAGAGCTGACAAGGTACAAATCTGTCGTTCCACCCCTGAACAAGGCAGTTAACCCACTGTTCCCCAGTAGGCCGTCATTGTAAATAAGAATTTGTTTTGAACCTAGTTAAATAAAGGTTGTATTTAAAAACATTTTTAAAAATTGCCTTGATGACAGCTTTGCACACTCTAGGCATTCTCTCAACCAGCTTAATGAGGAATGCATTTCCAACTGTCTTGAAGGAGTTCCCACATATGCTGAGCACTTGTTGGCTGCTTTTCCTTTCCTGCAGTCCAACTCATCCCAAACCATTTCAACTGGGTTGAGGTCGGGTGATTGTAGAGGCCAAGTTATCTGATGCAGCACTCCATCAATCTCCTTGGTCAAATATCCCTTACACAGCCTAGAAGTATGTTATGGGTCATTATCCTGTTGAAAAACAAATTATAGTCCCAAGCGCAAACCAAAATGGGAAGGCATATCGCTGCAGAATGCTGTGGTATCCATGCTGGATAAGTTTGCCTTGAATTCTAAATAAATCACAGACAGTGTCACCAGTAAAGCACCTCCACACCATCACACCTCCTCCTCCGTGCTTCACGGTGGGAACCACAAATGCAGAGATCATCCATTCACCTATTCCGCGTCTCACAAAGACTAGGCGGTTGGAACCAAAAATCTCAAATTTCGACTCATCAGACCAAAGGACAGATTTCCACCGGTCTAATGTCTATTGCTCCTGTTTTCCTTGCCCAAGCAAATCTCTTCTTCTTATTGGTGTCCTTTAGTAGTGGTTTCCTTGCAGAAATTTGACCATGAAGGCCTGATTCACGCAGTCTCCTCTGAACAGTCGATGTTGAGATGTGTCTGTTACTTGAACTCTGTGAAGCATTTATTCGGGCAGCAATCTGAGGTGCAGTTATTTCTAATGAACATATCCTCTGCAGCAGAGGTAACTCTGGGTCTTCCTTTCCTGTGGCTGTCCTCATGAGAGCCATTTTCATCATAGCACTTGATGTTTTTTGCGACTGCACTTGAAGAAACTTTCAAAGTTCTTGAAATTTCCAAATTGACTGACCTTCATGTCTTCAAGTAATGATGGACTGTTGTTTATCTTTGCTTATTTGAGCTTTTCTTGCCATAATATGCATTTGGTCTTTTACCAAATAGGGATTTCGTCTGTATACCATTCCTACCTTGTCACAACACAACTGGTTGGCTCAAACGCATTAAGAAGGAAATAAATTACAGAAATAAACTTTTAAAAAGGCACACCTGTTAATTTAAATACATTCCAGGTGACTACCTCGTTGAGAGAATGCCAAGCGTGTGCAAAGCTGTCATCAAGGCAAAGGGTGGCTACTTTGAAGTATCTCAAATATAAACATTTATTTGTTTTACACTTTTTTTGGTTAATACATGATTCCATATATGTTATTTCATCGTTTTGATGCCTTCACTATTATTCTGCAATGCAGAAAATAGTAAAAATGATCTGGAATGAGGTGTCCAGACTTTTGACTGGTACTGTATATATACAATTATATCATCCTGAATAAATGACATGCTAGAATATACAGAGAAGGTATTCGAATTAGAAAGCAGTAGAGCTACAGTAAGTTTGTTATCTTAGATAGTTAGTTTACTTTAGATTATATAGGGGCTACTCTATGGCTCAAGGTAACATTTTGGTCAAACTAAATAAAAAAATCAATAACTGTTGGGTGGGGCACACACAACTTCAAGGTATATATTGCCGTTTTATTTTCCTACCTTGAGGGTTGCGTTCTCAAGGCCAATGTTTCTGTTTTCAGCATTGAGTTTCCACTTTTAACAATAAGACCTCATTTGCAGCAGCAAATTCATCCCTCTCTTTCTGCAGCTTCACAGTAATGTCTGCTATTTGGCTGTATTGAAACAACAATAAAAATCTAAATAAAATACCATTTTATTGGTCATGTACACATATTTTGCAGATGTTATCACAGGGGTAGTGAAATGCTGATGTTTCTAGCTCCAACAGTGCATTAATACCTAACGATGTTTTATTTATTTAACTTGGCAAGTCAGTTAAGAAGCTTTATCTTGGCCAGGTCGCAGTTGTAAATGAGAAATTGTTCTCAACTAGCCTACCTGGTTGAATAAAGGTGAAATAAAAACCTTTCGGTTACAAGTCCAACGCTCTAACCACTAGGCTACCTGCTGCCCCACAATACACACAAATCCCCAAAATAAAAATAAAGGAATTAAGAAATAAGCAATTGCCGCTTGCCTAAATACTTTCTGTGAGGAGAAGATCTGAAAAGCTAAAAAAATTAAAGAACATTATTTATTGCCTCAAGGACCTGGATTGACAATATGCCAGACTTTGTGTCCATGACAAAAAATGAATACTAAGGCTTGAAATGACATACCCTTTTAGCAGTCCTATCTGTGCATCAAGCTGTATTCTCTCATCTGTCTTCTGCTCCTGTTGTCTCCTCCATGTGTCCCTCTCTGAATGAACCTCAGCCAGCTGAACATCCTACATGTCATAGAACATAACATAACGCACCTTACTGGCAGTGGCAATGAACTCACCAAGAACGGGATACCCAAGTCGTGTAAAGTAGGGGACACCGTAGCTAAAGTAAAAACTGTGTTCTTATTGGTTCCCAACATTACCCATGCATACTTTTTCCCTCAGCTTCGTGTAGCATTTATCCACAGCAGCTTCGAACCTCTGGGCCCTCTGTTTCTGGGCGCAGGTGGCCTTCTTCAGGACTTCTTGCTTCTGCTCTGCCTTCTCCGAAACACCAGAGATCTCCCCCCTCAGACCATCTATCTCCAGCTTCTGTGCCGTCAACTGCGTCTCCAAACCCTGGAAAAAAGTGAGGGAACACGCACAGTGTTTAAGCTATAAACATATCTACACACTAATTCCTTGCCTTAAAAAAAAAAAAAGGATTTCACTTACAGACGACGTCCATCTTGGATGGGTTGTAAATTAATATTGTCCACCATTCTTTGTGAAACAGAAAATCATCTATTTTTTGCTGACTTTCTTCCCAACCCTCCCAGACACACAGGCTGGAAGCTTCATATTTACTGGAAATGGTGTATTTTGCTCTCTGTGTCTTATTCTAGATAGTAAGGACAAGCCATTCTAAGTTCTCAAATGGGATAATAAAGTGATTGATATATTCATAGACTGATGCCTGAAAATGTGTGTTACCCGGAGCTGTACGGTGAGACGGTTGTTGTCGGCCTCCCTGCTGCGTAGCTGGCCCTGCAGGTGTCTCCACAGACTTGGTGGCATGGACCGCATTCTGTGTTCTCCTGTGGAGCATCAAAGCAGAAAGAGATGGTGTGAGGACAATGCCTTTATTTAATTTGTACCTTTGTCAATGTTTTACCATGTACAAATTGTGGTCATCGCTTGTGTATTTCATGTGAAATTAAAGGCCAATGCTAACCATTTCTTTCTTCCGCAAACCCATCAGTTCTTCAGCCATTTTTTCTTTATCATTCAAATCTCCTTTCAAATGCTGGTGGAAACAAAACAAAAATAAAAAATATAATACAAATATTTTATCTTTCTCACAGTACAATTTTCATTTCAAATGACAAATGTGTATAGCAAACAGTAGCAAATGCTTTTCTATCCAAAGTGTCTTACAAATTTAGCACACAAGTTTAGTATATGTGGCCCATGTGGGATTGAATCAAATCCTCAACTTTAATGTAGCTGGCATCATGTTTCAACCCACTGAGCCATACTGCACTGCATGACCCTATTATCTGCCAAGGGGAGCTTAACAAACTGGCAGACATCAAATCAAATCAAATTTTATTTGTCACATACACATGGTTAGCAGATGTTAATGCGAGTGTAGCGAAATGCTTGTGCTTCTAGTTCCGACAGTGCAGTAATAACCAACAAGTAATCTAACTAACAATTCCAAAACTACTGTCTTATACACAGTGTAAGGGGATAAAGAATATGTACATAAGGATATATGAATGAGTGATGGTACAGAGCAGCATAGGCAAGATACAGTAGATGGTATCGAGTACAGTATATACATGTGCGATGAGTATGTAAACAAAGTGGCATAGTTAAAGTGGCTAGTGATACATGTATTACATAAGGATGCAGTCGATGATATACAGTACAGTATATACGTATGCATATGAGATGAATAATGTAGGGTAAGTAACATTATATAAGGTAGCATTGTTTAAAGTGGCTAGTGATATATTTACAACATTTCCCATCAATTCCCATTATTAAAGTGGCTGGAGTTGAGTCAGTGTCAGTGTCAGTGTGTTGGCAGCAGCCACTCAATGTTAGTGGTGGCTGTTTAACAGTCTGATGGCCTTGAGATAGAAGCTGTTTTTCAGTCTCTCGGTCCCAGCTTTGATGCACCTATACTAACCTCGCCTTCTGGATGATAGCGGGGTGAACAGGCAGTGGCTCGGGTGGTTGATGTCCTTGATGATCTTTATGGCCTTCCTGTAACATCGGGTGGTGTAGGTGTCCTGGAGTGCAGGTAGGTTGCCCCGGTGATGTGTTGTGCAGACCTCACTACCCTCTGGAGCGCCTTACGGTTGAGGGCGGAGCAGTTGCCGTACCAGGCGGTGATACAGCCCGCCAGGATGCTCTCGATTGTGCATCTGTAGAAGTTTGTGAGTGCTTTTGGTGACAAGCCGAATTTCTTCAGCCTCCTGAGGTTGAAGAGGCGCTGCTGCGCCTTCTTCACGATGCTGTCTGTGTGAGTGGACCAATTCAGTTTGTCTGTGATGTGTATGCCGAGGAACTTAAAACTTGCTACCCCTCCACTACTGTTCCATCGATGTGGATAGGGGGTGTTCCCTCTGCTGTTTCCTGAAGTCCACAATCATCTCCTTAGTTTTGTTGACGTTGAGTGTGAGGAAACGAGGCGGTCTTCTGGTCAGACTCTGGAGACGGGCACACCGTGCACCACTCCCTAGCTTTCTTCTTGCCAATGTCCAGTCTCTTGACAACAAGGTTGATGAAATCCGAGCAAGGGTAGCATTCCAGAGGGACATCAGAGACTGTAACGTTCTTTGTTTCACGGAAACATGGCTCACTGGAGAGACGCTATCCGAAGCGGTGCAGCCAGCGGGTTTCTCCACGCATCGCGCCGACAGAAATAAACATCTTTCTGGTAAGAAGAGGGGCGGGGGCGTATGCCTTATGGCTAACGTGACATGGTGTGATGAAAGAAACATACAGGAACTCAAATCCTTCTGTTCACCTGATTTAGAATTCCTCACAATCAAATGTAGACCGCATTATCTACCAAGAGAATTCTCTTCAATTATAATCACAGCCGTATATATCCCCCCCCCAAGCAGACACATCGATGGCTCTGAACTAACTTTATTTAACTCTCTGCAAACTGGAAACCATATATCCGGAGGCTGCATTCATTGTAGCTGGGGATTTCAACAAGGCTAATCTGAAAACAAGACTCCCTAAATTTTATCAGCATATCGATTGCGCAACCAGGGGTGGAAAGACCTTGGATCATTGTTACTCTAACTTCCGCGACGCATATAAGGCCCTGCCCCGCCCCCTTTCGGAAAAGCTGACCACGACTCCATTTTGTTGATCCCTGCCTACAGACAGAAACTAAAACAAGAGGCTCCCACACTGAGGTCTGTCCAACGCTGGTCTGACCAAGCTGACTCCACACTCCAAGACTGCTTCCATCATGTGGACTGGGAGATGTTTCGTATTGCGTCAGATAACAATATTGACGAATATGCTGATTCGGTGTGCGAGTTCATTAGAACGTGCGTTGAAGATGTCGTTCCCATAGCAACGATTAAAACATAGCAACGAAGTCCACAATCATCTCCTTAGTTTTGTTGACGTTGAGTGTGAGGTTATTTTCCTGACACCACACTCCGAGGGCCCTCACCCTCACCTCCTCCCTGTAGGCCGTCTCGTTGTTGTTGGTAATCAAGCCTACCACTGTTGTGTCGTCCGCAAACTTGATGATTGAGTTGGAGGCGTGCGTGGCCACGCAGTCGTGGGTGAACAGAGAGTACAGGAGAGGGCTCAGAACGCACCCTTGTGGGGCCCCAGTGTTGAGGATCAGCGGGGAGGAGATGTTGTTGCCTACCCTCACCACCTGGGGGCGGCCCGTCAGGAAGTCCAGTACCCAGTTGCACAGGGCGGGGTCGAGACCCAGGGTCTCGAGCTTGATGACGAGCTTGGAGGGTACTATGGTGTTGAATGCAGAGCTGTAGTCGATGAACAGCATTCTCACATAGGTATTCCTCTTGTCCAGAGCAACGATTAAGACATGATAAAATCTTAAGCCTTGGCACCGCTATGTCAACATTTCAAAGCATTTCAATACAGGTCTGGAGTAATGTGTGAAGTTTTATTTTTTTCACCAAGGGAGAAGCAATTTACCAGATTATCACACTCAGCCTGTGTAAGCTTCTTTATTAAGAGATCGATGTGTTTGTCTGTCTCCATTCGAGACGCCTAATACAGGAGACAAAAAGGGTAGTCAAATCATGTTAATTTAAGAAGACAAAGTTGCAATAACCCTTTACTTTAGTGCACAGGTTTAATGCATTCTAAAAACTTTGTCCCTTATAAGCTGCTAGCTGACAGTCCTTCAAAGTAGTAATCATTAGCCATCAAGATTAGAACTGCCAACCTCTGCATCCTTCAGGTCTTGGAGTTGCAGTCGAACAGACTTGTTTATCCGTTTAAAAACCTCCATCTTCTCCAGCAGAAGGCCTCTCTGCCTTGACATCCGCCGGTTATCAGAAGCAGACTGTCTTGAGTCCTTTGTAACAGAAGGATTAATTCAATTCTGCTTTTGACACCGTTGACACCTTAAACATAGTAACCTAATTCATGATATGTTATCCCTCTCAAAATAAAGACAGGTGCACTGTCTGCACATTAACTGCAAAGGACTTCACGTACAGCAAAATCGTCCTCCAGTGTCTCCTTGAATGACATGAGCTGTATGGCTGCAGAATTGGCCGCTGCTTCGGCATTCATCAATGTCTTCAACAGGGGACTTTTGTCCATGGTTGCACCATAGTCTCCATAACTACATATAAAGACAAGACAGAGAGAGGGTTACAAATCAGTTGGATCCACACTTAGAGCTGTGCCTGTGCAGTGTTTCTCACAAATGCAATCGTTTTATAATGTAGATGTATAGCGTATTTTGTGATCCCGACGCTCGGTCTGAACATTAACATGCATCACTTGCGGTATTTGGAAGCATAGGGACCTTATCTTTCATATCAGCCAGAAATCATTTTCAAATAACAATGTTAAATTAATACACAACTTGATAGGTTAGTGTTCCCACACGGCCATATCTCCATGTTACAGCGCTTGTTTAGGGACAACAGACGGAAGACAGGAGGCGACCACCTGTGCTAATTAGTTATCTAGCTGTATGGATCTGTCTAAAACTGCTAGAGTAAGTGTATCTCTTTTATTTGAAAGATTCTTTCTTGATGATGAATATGTTTTGAAAGCCGTATCGCAAGCAATGATTATTGACGCTTCTAAATGTTAAAACACAGCATCAGGATGGAAGGAATGGCACCCGAGAGGATGGCTGCCGTTTTACAGGCTTCTAACCAACTGTGCTATTTTGTTAGTTGATCGAGATTATTCTACCAACGGGACATTAAAAACTGTAATATCTTATGTTTCACAGAGTCATTGCTAAAAGACGACACGGATAATATAAAGCTGGCGGGATTTTCCATGCACCGGCAGAACAGAGAAGCTACGTCTGGTAAGACAAGCGGTGGGGGTAGGGTTGCCAACTGTCCCGTATTAGTCAGGATGTCTCTTATATTTGGCTAATTTGGTTTGTCCCATACGGGACCTCCCTTGTCCCGTAAATTCATCCAATCACAGTAAAGTGTAAACTCGACAATTCCTGCAAGTAATTTCTGTTATTGTTCGGTCGGTTTGGCATATCAAGAATATATGGATAAACCTGCAAAAAGAAAAGACTGTGCAGCTACAACAAACAATGTGAAGCAAAAAAGACGTGGGTTAAGCCTGTCAGTGGTGACTAGACGAAAGCGTTCTACACTTTATGCGTCGGGAATTCTCAATTGGCCATGGAGGGGAGATTGACCTAACTCAGCATGCATCCACAGAATTGCACAAGGCCACGCTAGCTAAAGGTGCTAGCAATGTTGGTGCATTCTTCGTGACGTCTACTGTGGAAACTGACCAAATTGGAAAACACCTCCGTTTACCAGTTATTGAGCAGTGCCAACAATCGCATTCTGAAAGCTAATTGCCCAGCTCACATAGCTCATAATGCCTGCAAGCACGCCTGCGATCAGCTGTCAGTGGATATTGAGACAATTGTTTTACAGATCTACAGCCACTTATCAGTATCTGCTTCCCGAAGAGAGGAACTGCGTGCATTTTTTGCCTTTGTTGACATTGAGTGGCGTGAAATTCTGCGACATGTTTCCACACGATGGCTCTCTCTTCATCCAGCTGTCGATAGTCTCCTGCGAGGCTGGCCAGCTCTTACATCAAACTTCAAGTCCCTTGGCGAGACCTGTCCTGTGGCACTGAAGAGTATTTTTGAGTGTGAAGAAAAAACAGAAGATGCTGAGATTTATCTGTGCTTTTTCCACAACGTGGGTGTCTTTTTGACCAACTCGTAAAAAAGCTGGAGGAAACATCGCTCTGCATCACAGATGTTTACGAGGAAGACCAAAAGTTCAAAATGAAGATGCTTCAGATGAAACAGGACAGTTTTTTGGATACCAGACCAAGCAGCTGATGGACAAACAATTGTAAGCACAAAGGTCCAAGCAGCAACATGACTGTGAAGTTATATGACACTGTCACTACATACATTGACAAGTGGTTTGATTTCTCACCAGAACATTGTAATGGTGAAGCTGATCAGCCTCTAAGAGGAGCTCTCCTTCACTGACCTGGAGCAGGTGGTGGTTGCCCTCAAAATGACAGAGACCGTCAGTATGGACCAACTCTATGAGGAGCTCTCCTTCACTGACCTGGAGCAGGTGGTGGTGGCCCTCAAAATGACAGAGACAGTCAGTATGGACCAACTCTATGAAGAGTTTTGTGCTAGCCGGGAGGAAATACAGAAAGCCAGACAGGATACCACAAAATCCGCCAGTGAGAAGTGGGTGGCAGTTTTCCAAAACCTCAGGAAAGCTAACTTGATCAACATGTTCAGGATTGTCTCATTTCTCCTCCGTGTCCCAGACTCAAATGTCTTTGTAGAGAGGATTCTGTCTGATGACCATTAAATGGTCAGACTCAAGAAACAGATGTAGCACAGAGGCTCTGTGACAGAGCTGATCAAAAATGAACTTCAAATATCTGTGAACTGTGACTTGTCATGTGATGACTTCTCTCTGGCTAGGAGAAAGGACGGCTTGAATTAGTCAAGAGCAGCAAAACATATGTAGACTTGGTGAGTGACTCATGCCCCTCTTTTGCATTTGAAAAGTTGTTTTTTGGCTGTAAAGGTACAAATTGTGATTTCTTTGATCATTTATTTTGAGGTTTATTCACATAAGTTTATATAATGATACAGTTTTAGTAAAGCTACAGACTAAATTGAATATAGTGTAACGACCCTGGGTTTTTAAGCGTGGATATCGACTCTGCTGCTCGAGCATGCATTTGCGGCACAGTCGATAGCGCGCTGGACTTTGGGCTAGAAGGTTGAGGGTTTGAGACCTGCTCCCTGCTGTTTCATTACCATACAAATGTTTTGCCTTTCCAATTGAATAAGAATATACACTGTTCACACAACACCATACCCATACCACCGTGCACTGGCATGCGACCTTTTGTCCCTTATTTGGGAGTGAGAAAGTTGGCAACCCTAGGTGGGGGTGTGAGTATTTGTCAATAACAGCTGGTGCGTGATGTGTAATATTAAAGAAGTCTCGAGGTATTGCTCGCCTGTGGTCATGATAAGCTGTTGACCAAACTATCTACCAAGAGAGTTCTCATCTATATTATTCGAAGCCGTCTATTTACCACCACAAACCGATGCTGGCACTAAGACAGCACTCAACCAACTCTATAAGGCCATAAGCAAACAAGAAAATTATCATCCAGAAGTGGCGCTCCTAGCGGCCGTGGACCTTAATGCAGGCAAACTTAAATCCGTTTTACCTAATTTCCACCAGCATGTCACATGTGCAACCAGAGGAAAAATAACTAGACCATTTTTACTCCACACACAGAGACGCATACAAAGCTCTCCACCGCCCTCCATTTGGCTAACCTGATCATAATTCTATCTTCCTGATTGCTGCTTACAAGCAAAAACTAAAGCAGGAAGCACCAGTGTCTCGGTCAATAAAAAAAGTGTTCAGATGACGCGGATGCTACGCTACAGGACTGTTTTGCGAGCACAGACTGAAATATGTTCCGGGATTCATCCAATGGCATTGAGGAGCATACCACCTCAGTCATCGGCTTCATCAATAAGTATATCAACGACGTCGTCCCGACAGTGACCATACGTACATATCCCAACAAGAAGCCATGGATTACAGGCAACATCCGCATCGAGCTAGAACTACTGCTTTCAAGGAGCGGGACACGAATCCGAAAGCTTAAAATAAATCCCGCTAGGCCCTCAGATGAACCATCAAACGAGCAAAGCGTCAATACAGGATTAAGCATGTGACAAATAAAGTTTGATTTGAAGTTCAGATAAGGCAGCGGTAGGCGAAGATAATGGCTGAGAAATGTAGGGAGAAGGCAGAATGCCGCCTAGAGATTTCGAGAGCTAACTATCCCCTAAACAAAACTGTCGCCCATAGATCTCACTAGTTGCTCTCCATCTCAGGGGTTTTAGTGTAGACGCTGTTGCGTATCCTGCTCCCTCTCCCAGGCTCTGAGAAGCCATCTACATCCTCGTCTAAAGAGTCCTGGAAGGGTTCCTAAGGAGACATGGCTCTCATTTCTGCAGGGGGGATGAAAGAGGACTATAGGTGTTAGTCTTACAGTTTTCCCATAATCACATTTCCATTTTCTAATAAGAGACACTAGACAACTGTAATGACAAGGAAATTATGAAAATGATGGATGCACTGACACAATATGATATGAGAAGATATACACAGACAATACCAGACATGTGTACAATGTATTGCAAGTATAGCTAGAATTGTAGCTAACTTACAGGTGTCATACATGGAAATTGTCCAAGGCAACATTTACCTGTTCTACTTCTCAATCAATTACTATCTCCTCTACAAACGACCCTGTACTGTCACTGATTATTAGGCTACAACCAGTGCTTGTTCTTTCCACCATTAGCTATTAGCTGAGATGATCCATTTTGACCTTCAGAGCCAAGGAACAGTAGTTAGCTAGCTACACAAGCTTTGGTATCTGGATACAGTATGCTAGTGTAACAGGGTTATATTGGTGATTCCCCTTGCCACTTTATTGTTAAGCCAATTGGGTTTTGGTTTGAGTTTGTCTTGCCTTCACCTACTCAACATGGCATCTTATTGGCTGGTTTGCGTAAACTTGCTTACGAGGGGGGATGTTCCAGTTAGAATCGTCCCAGTGAACAAGCACCAAACCAGCGGTAAGTTGTTGGTTGCAAAGCACTGTACATCAAAAGTGATGATTTAAATGTACAATTTATATCAAATTGCGTGCGTGAGTGCAGAGTTGGATGGTGAGATGTGCATTTGCATGACGTGCAATTTTGTGCCGTTCCTATCAGAATAAATCTACATGACTGGTGCTACATGTTGGAGTTCCGTGTCGATTACTGATTGTACACAACGCAAGAAGAGTACTGTTAACACTAGCTGAGTTAGCTAGCAAAGGCCAGTTAGTTAGAATTACTAAGATGAAACGCAAAATCAAACCGAGTTTGCATTAGGTAAGAAACAAATATGACCAAGACGTATCTAGCTAAATTGGCAAGGTGAGATTTCAAATTAAATGTATTTTTACCTTCATTCACTTTCGTGCCTCTTGTCTTATGCTACTGTACTGTAAGATGCTTGACGTTCGTTGCATCCATTGGTTGATTTGAGTCCCGCCTTTTTACTCGCGATAAGTGATTGGCTGAGGCATTGGGCGTAAAGAGGTAACGTAAACAAACCCTACTATTAGCTAAATTAACCAAACAGTGGTTGTTCGGGGTTTAACCCATCCACTTGCATTTTCTATATGAAATAAGTATTATGTCATAAACAAAATATTTTGAGTAAAACCGAAGTGAAAAAAAATCAACAGCAAAGTAATTCAACTGGAACAACAAAGTAATGAACATGTGTAAATGAAACTGCACCGGATTCAAAAGCTGTACAGGAAAGTCACGTGACATTCAAATTTGGAACGGACCGTTTTGATTGGACGAAGCACTTACGTTTCTCTTCTCAATTTTCGATTTCATCACAACCAATTTACCTAGTTATTGAAGAGAGCGCACTCGTTTTGGTTATATTCTGAACCGTACATTTGTTTGGCATGGAGGTCATATCTCTTGACGAGGAGCTTATTTGCGCCGTCTGCCGTGACATATTTGTCGAGCCTGTGACTTTGCCCTGCGGTCATAATTATTGTGAAGGCTGTGTGAAGCAGTTGAAAAGATCTGCGGTGAAAGTCGAAAACATCAATGCCGAGGGTGGATTCGAGAGACTGTGTATATGTTACACCTGTCCTCTTTGCCTTGCACCGTGCGATTCAACGTTAAACTTGAAAAATAACGTGGTACTTAACAACATAATTGAAAAGTACCACAGTAAACGTGCAAGCGGTGTCGACTGCACTGTTTGCAAAGGTGATCAGAGGATGTTCGCAGAAAAGAGTTGTGTCAGCTGCAAAGAGTCATATTGCACCGTCCACATCATACCACACTTAGAGAACGCTGTACTGCGCCAACACGTTCTGGTGAGCCCGATGAGCGACACTGGCAGACTCTGCAAAGAGCACGGGAAGGAACAGGAACTTTACTGCGAGACAGACCAGACCCCCCTGTGTGCCTACTGCATGCTACCTGCCGAGGCCAAGCACCTGGATGGGCACAATGTCGTGAAACTGGCAGATGCGCTGGATACTTTAAGGGTGAGGTGGTGTCTCATTTTCATTTTGGCCACTTGTGCATGCATGGAAGATACTTTGAGTTTGCGCTATTTTCAGAAAATCTATTAGAATGAGTCTTGTTAATTGGTAAATCACTAATTGTACAATTAATCAATGGTATGTCTTTAATTGTTTTGATAGGAGAACTGTCACGTCAAACTTCAGGGTATTAAAGAGAGGCTGACTGAAGTAAAGAATGGCCTGGCAAAAGTTGATGAAGCTGCTTCGCGTTCCAAGGTAACACCTAGCCTATCATGTTGACTATGTCAGCAAGAAAATGAACCCAAACCCCACATGAAATGTTGAGGCTCCTCTCACCACTTCTGTTAAACTAGTCTGAATAGTGAGTGCATGCTGACCAGACCGGAGACGTCGTGTGCGCAAGCGTTGCAAAATAAATGTAGAAATCCATGTTATTCAATTATTGCACCCACACTCCTCGCCTGCCTTGCCAATGGCTAAAATAGAACTTTTTCTATTTCTGAAGCAGATCACGCTGCAAGTCCTGCCTCTCCCATCTCCTCATTGGTTTATAGAAGCAGGTACCCACGCCATCTCCTCATTGGTTATATCCACGTGGGTGATTGAAAGACAATTTTTTTTTACCGGATGTTGTGGTAAAAGTGTAGATGCCAATCGCCATATAAGTTCAAAGATGAAAAAGCCTGGAAGGAGGAGAGATGACTAGAAATTATTCGGTTGGCCGTTTTATGTGTGGATTAATTGTCGGAGTAGAAGACCTTGTGCATTTCAGGTAAAATAACAACTCAATGTTTATATCCCAGGACAAATTAGCTAGCAACAGCAAGCTAGCTAAATGGGACAAATTAGCCAGCAACAGCAAGCTAGCTAAATAGGACAAATTAGCTAACTAGCTAAATTGCCATACATGTTTAATGTTTTTTGACTTGTCCCCAAATTAACGTAATTGGTTCAGAGTTTGTTTTGATATTTTAACCTGCGTTTGGTGTAGGGGGACAAAATAAATGTATGCACGATGGCTCATGCCTGGGGCCTGACATCATCAGGCAGCCTCATGAACTTGGCATAACTAATGTATTAAACTAAATTATCTTGCCATCCTACTCCACTTGAGGTCCTACTTCGCTCGTGAACAATCTCCCATGTACGCTAATATAGTGCTTGTGACAAATGGATTGGTATCTGTTTTCCTCCTTCGAATTTGTCTAGATATTGAACAGTTTTGAACGACTTCACTATTACGACCCCATGCCTGAAAGCTGACTGTTTTTGAGACACAGGCCTATGTGTCTTCTGCTTCCCTCTGCGCGGCATGTGAGCGTCAATCATTGCACTACACTGCTCAAGAGCGTTTGCATAGCCAGGCTCTAAAATAGAACTTGGTTCTATTTGTGATGCTTGATGCACTGCAAGTCCCGCCTCTCCTATCTCATTGGTTTTTAGGAGCATATACCCATGTGGGTGATTGAAAGATGAACTGAGGTCCACACTCCAGTCCAGTTGGTGGTGGTAATGCACCTTAAAGTTCTTTGCCAACTGCCATATAAAGTCCAAAAAGAAGAAGCGGTAGAAATGAGTAGAAACTACCTCGGTTTACCCTTTTATCTGTGGATTAATTGTCGACGTAGACCTTGTGCAGTTCAGGTAAAATAACAACCCAATGTTCATATCCCAGGACAAATTAGCTAGCAACAGCAAGCTAGCTAAATTGCCATAATTGTTTGCTTTTTGACCTGTCCCCAAATTAATTTAGTTGGTTCTGATTTTTCAACCTGCGTGTCTTGATCGTGTCTGGTGTGTGTGGACAAAATCAACGCATGCGGTCTGGTCACCATGTTACTGTGCATTATTTTCAATTGTGGTTTTGACATCTTTTTTTTTCTACACGCATCTCCTTTGCATACAATTATTAACTATGCTCTTCCCTGATGCATTTCACTCATGTTGTGGTTAAATATTTGTTTTTCTCCTTTCCCATCTTCAAGTCATTTGCCATATTTTCCTTTTTAGCCTCATGAACATAACTTGGTTGCAGTTTGTATCTGTGCTAGAATTGTTGAAGTCAATATCAGTATATCAGTATTGTCAATATTGCATAGGAAAATAACAGATATAGGTATTGGCCCAGAATTTATGAATCCCTAACTTGAATGTGTAAAACAGACAATATGTACACTGAACAAAAATATAAATGCAAAAATGTAAGTGTTTTCTGAGTTACAGTTCATATGAGAATCTGTCCATTGACCTGTTTTAGGCCCTAATCTATGGATTTCACGTGAAGGAATAGATATGGATCTGTTGGTCACAGATACCTTAAAAGGTCATGCCGTAGATCAGAAAACCAGTCCGTATCTGGTGTGACCACCATTTACCTCGTGCAGCGCGACATCTCTTTTGCATAGAGTTGAACAGGCTGTTGATTGTGGCATGTTGTCCCACTCATTTTCCATGGGTTACATGACAGGGGAGTATGTCGGCCATGGAAGAACATGGACACTTTCAGCATCCAGGAATTCTGTACAGATCCTTGCGACATGGAGCTGTGCATTATCATGCTGAAACATGAAATGATGGCGGCAAATGACAGGCACGACAATGGGCCTCAGGATCTCATCACGCAATCTCTGCATTCAAATTGCCATCGATAAAATGCAATTGTGTTCGTTGGCCATAGCTTATGCTTGCCCATAATAACCCTACCACCATGAGACACTTTGTTCACAACGCTGACATCAGCACAATGCCATACACGCTGTCTGCCATCTGCCTGGTACAGTTGAAATCTGGATTAATCTGTGAAGAGCACACTTCTCCAGCATGCCAGTGGCCATCGAAGGTGAGCGTGTACCCACTGAATTCGGGTACGACGCCGAACTGCAGTTAGGTCAAGACCCTGGTGAGTACAACGAGCATGCAGATGCGCTTCCCTGAGACGGTTTCTGACAGTTTGTGCAGAAATGCTTCAGTTCAGTTTCATCAACTGTCCAGGGTGGCTGGTCTCGGATGATCCCGCAGGTTAAGAAGCTGGATGTGGGTGGCTGGTGTGGTTACACGTGGTTGAGGCCATTTGTATGTACTGAAGTTCTCTAAAACATGTTGGATGTGGTTGTTGGTAGAGAAACAAACATTCAATTCTCTGCCAACTGATCTGGTGGACATTCCTGCAGTCAGCAAGACCATTGCATGCTCCCTCAACCTGAAACATCTGTGGCATTGTGTTATGACAGACCTGCACATTTTGATTGTCCTCGGTGCACCTGTAACGATCAGGCTGTTGAATCAGCTTCATATTCCACACCTGTCAGGTGTATGGATTACCTTGGCAAAGGAGAAATACTTACTAACAGGGATGTAAACCATTTGTTTACCATCTTTGAGAAATAAGCTTTTTGTGTATATAGAACGTTTCTGGGATCTTTTATTTCCTCATGAAACATGGGCGCAGCAATTTTTTTTAATAATGCAAATTGCTTTCGGTGAACAAATCAGTCAAAATGTTTAAATCTGTGTGGTACTCCGTTGAACTTTGAAATCCTGACGTAGCCCTCTAGTCAAAATTATTGCCCACCCTTGTTCTGTGGCAATGCAAATACCTTTTTAGTAGTAAGGGGCATTTTAATTCTTTCACCTAGAAGAGCTGGCTCCGAACAGCTCTTTGTTCAGTAGCCATGATAGGCCCCCGCCCATGTCTATTTAACTAAGACTGGCTTCTGCCTGGGGCCTCCAAGTCAATAACTCCGCCCCAGCGTGAATGCAGTGTTTGTCTGGCCCCAGCGTGAATGCAGTGTTTGTCTGGCCCCAGCGTGAATGCAGTGTTTGTCTGGTTTAATCAGGCTACACTCCTGACGGTCACCCATTTATTTAACAGGCCAGTCTGGAGAGGCAGCAAAGTGAGTGCACAGCCTTCCTGCGCAGAATCAAGCTGTTCCTGGAGTTTGAGGAGCAGGCGTGGCAGAAGAGGTTCTCTGTGGACATGGTGCAGGAGAGCAGGAATGGGAAGCAGCGGACAGAGGGGCTGAGGAGGCTGCAGGACAGGCTGACACAGGCACAGGACACCCTGCTGAAGACTCAGACCATCAGTGACCCCCTGGTGCTTCTCCAGGTAGAGCAAAAGCATGATTTGGGCATAATGCATGTTTTTTTTTTTAAAGAAAGACTGAATGCTGATTTGAAACAATGCTGAGCACAGCATTGTCTGGTTTGTCCAGGCTAGGAGTGTACTGGGATGTAAGTCTAAATGAGAGTTGAAATTTGGCACCACAAAAAAAAAAAAACAGTAGGCAGCGCACCCAGTGCCACTTATGCTAATTATCAATTCATTAAGAGTATGGCAACTTTTCATAAGGATTTATTTTAACTGTTCAATTTCATTAAACAGCTCTTGAAGAATGAGGAGTGGTAAGTTGAAATTATTTTTATGACTGCATTACAGCTGAAGACACCACCCACAAACAATTCCCTCAAAGTAGAATAATTAAATGTCATTCCTTTTAAAAAAAAAAAAAAATTTTTTTTTAATGACCAGCACCACAGTATTTCATTGACAAATGTCTTTACAAGTATGTAAATAATTGGTGCAACAGACTGTACATATGCTACACATTATGTTCATCTCGCTAAATTCTGAACATTAGTGATCGTAAATTTCCCTGTTGCAGGGCAGACCTGCTTCAAAGGGACTTTTGTTCCCGTCAGATGCAGAAGCTTAGTAATTGGAGTGGAACCAAGCGTGTGGCTTCATCTAGAATCACCCCCCTATTCCAGACTCTCCAGAAAACATTTCAAGGTACTCCGTCTCCATGAAGCGCAGTTAACAAGTTAAAAAATATATAATTATTAGACTGATTAGTTCAATATTCGGCTCTCTAAGCGTTCACACAACTATAGTACATTAGAAGCCTATTGTGTTTTTGGCCAGCTAATTGTTCCTGTCAGCCATTTTAAAGTAACGTTTTTGCTTGTATCTCTAATATTATGTCTTTGTAGGAGATGTCATTTTCTTTTCTGAATTAAGTGCCCACCCTAAACTGAAGTTGGACCCTGACTCTGGCTCTGTGTGGGTGACTGAGGAGGACCAGCGACATGATGAACCATGCTATCTTGATCGGCCTTACTGTGTGATGGGAGTCATTATCTCCTCCAAGGGTGTGCACAATTGGGAGGTGGAAGTAGAGGGGCTCTCCTCTTGGGCCGTCGGTGTAGCTTTCCTTGGCCCATCCCAGATTGCGGTGACCTGCAAGCTCGGCACTGATGACCAGTCATGGAGTCTGAGTTACAGCAAGAGCAAGCAGCAGTTCTCTGCCCAGCATGACTGGCTGGCATTTGCGTTCCATGCACCGGACTCCAACCCACCCAGACGGATTGGGGTCTTTCTGGATGTGGACAGTGGAATCCTGAGCTTCTATGATGCAGTGAGAATGGCGTGTCTCTACACTTTCTACTGTACCCTGGATCAGGATTCAGCCAGCCAAACTTACCTCAGACCAGCCTTCTGCCCTAGGCTGAAGGAGGATGACCAGCCACTGTCGACTAAGCCAATGAGGGTGCTGCGCCCAGTCTCAAACTTTTAGGCACTACAACCAACACGGTATCCTTCACACTAATACTTTCACTAGCAGCTAGCTAGCATGCTTTTCTTTTTGTTCCAAATGCTTAGTTTGAAACACTGACCATTGAATTGTTTGAAATGTAAGAAAATATGGAGAACCTGTTTTTGTAAATCCACTCAAACTGTTACACAGCTTAAAATGACCCTACAGTTAGGCAAAATCCCCAAATCTAGTAAATTGTCGGAGCCTTTGAATGTCTTGTAAGTGAACTAATTAGATAAATATATGCAGTGTGCATAGTAGAGGTTGACCGATTTCATCGGAATGGCTGATTTAATTAGGGCCGATTTTTCAAGTTTTCATAACAATCGGTAATTTTGGATGCCGATTTTGCCGATTTAAAACATATATTTTATTTACATCTTTATTTAACTAGGCAAGTCAGTTAAGAACACATTCTTATTTTCAATGACTGCCTAGGAACGGTGGGTTAACTGCCTTGTTCAGGGGCAGAACGACAGATTTTTACCTTGTCAGCTCAGGGATTCAATCTTGCAACCTTACGGTTAACTAGTCCAACGCTCTAACCACCTGCCTCACAAGGAGCCCGCCTGTTACGCGAATTCAGTAAGAAGCCAAGGTAAGTTGCTAGCTAGCATTAAACTTAATCAATCATAATCACTAGTTATAACTACACATGGTTGATGATATTACTAGTTTATCTAGCGTGTCCTGCGTTGCATATAATAGCTGCAGTGCGCATTTGCGAAAAAGGACTGTTGTTGCTCCGTGTACCTAACCATAAACATCAATGCCTTTCTTAAAATCAATACACAAATGTATATTTTTAAACCTGCATATTAACTAAAAGAAATCCAGGTTAGCAGGCAATATTAACCAGGTGAAATTGTGTCACTTCTCTTGCGTTCATTGCACGCAGAGTCAGGGTATATGCAACAGTTTAGGCCGCCTGGCTCATTGCGAACTAATTTGCCAGAATTTTATGTAATTATGACAACATTGACTTTTGTGCAATGTAACAGGAATATTTAGACTGATGGATGCCACCCGTTAGATAAAATACTGAATGGTTCCGTATTTCACTGAATGTATAAATGTCTTGTTTTCGAGATGATAGTTTCAGGATTCGACCATATTAATGACCTACGGCTCTGTTATTCTGTGTTATATTTAAGTCTGATTTGATAGAGCAGTGTGACTGAGCGATGGTAGGCAGCAGCAGGCTCATAAGCATTCATTCAAACAGCACTTTCGTGCGTTTTGCCAGCAGCTCTTTGTAATGCTTCAAGCATTGCGCTGTTTATGACTTCAAGCCTATCAACTCCCGAGATCAGGCTGGTGTAACGATGTGATGTGAAATGGCTAGCTAGTTAGCGGGGTGCGCGCTAATTGCGTTTCAAACGGCACTCGCTCTGAGACATGGAGTAATTGTTTCCCTTGCTCTGCAAGGGTAACGCTGCTTCGAGGGTAGCTGTTGTCGTTGTGTTCCTTGTTCGAGCCCAGGTAGGCGCGAGGAGATGGACGGAAGCTGTACTGTTACACTGGCAATACTAAAGTGCCTATAAGAACATCCAATAGTCAAAGGTTAATGAAATACAAATGGTATAGAGAGAAATAGTACTATAATAACTACAACCTAAAACTTCTTACCTGGGATTATTGAAGTGTTAAAAGGAACCACCAGCTTTCATATGTTCTGAGCAAGGAACTTAAACTTTAGCTTTCTTACATGGCACATTGCATTTTTACTTCAACACTTTGTTTTTGCATTATTTAAACCAAATTGAACATGTTTCGTTTATTTGAGGCTAAATTGATTTTATTGATGTATTATATTAAGTTAAAATAAGTGTTCATTCAATATTATTAATGTCATTACAAATAAAAATCGGCCAATTTAATCGGTATCGTTTTTTTTTTGGGTCCTCCAATAATCGGTGTTGAGAAATCGTAATCGGGCGACCTCTAGTGCATAGCATCTGAGCATCAGCAATGTGTTGTCTTTTTCTACATGTTTCCTGCCAGACTAGACTACCAAATCTACAAATGCTTATTGACAGGTGTTTAGTTTCTATTTATTGTGGTCCTCTGTTGGATTGTTCCTCTTAACACTGCATTAAAATAACTTTGTCCTATTACCATTGTATTGTGATAATTGTTTTTAAAATAATGTGTATCTGGGACTTAAGTCCTCGTTCTGGTCACAGTCCTATAATTGTTAAACAGCAGTAGGTTACTGTTATCTCCCGACATAGCTGGCATTCTCACACGTCATCAGCCCATCAAGCTGCTGGACAATGTCGGGCTCACCAACTTCCAACGGACAGGAACAGGGCACACAAAGGTCTACACTGTCTTGATATGCATTCTTAGGCCTATTAAATGAAAATGTGCAGCTGGAGACTGTGGTTGGGCAAAAAATTGTCTTTTTATTTTATTCAACAGAATAATATTCTGAGTAACACATTTGCATCCAGAAGATAAGGGTTCATTATAGTATCACACTGGAGTTGTGATGGGCGTAATGGCCTTTTAGATGTAAAATGTCTGCGTCCATTTATGATATGTCATAACGTCAATGCATTTTCTGCTGAGCCCTCTACATAAACTTTCTCTAGCAAAACATGTGATAGTGAGAACATGATTGACATCAACCTGATTTACATCTAGTTGAAAGTGGCAACGGTGACTCATTGAAAAGCAAAAGGGCAACAACTGACAAACCAAAGTAGCTAAATCAAAATATGAGTACGCCTTGATTTTGCTCCTCTAGAGAACAATGCTACTAGCATTCATCCAGTCCACCATTGTCAATTTAAATGTCGCTCCTAGTCCAGGACGGCACTTCATGTCCAACTGGCACCATTGCATCTAATTTTGGTAGGCGAAGAGGGAAGGTTTCATGTCATAAAGCATCTTTTGAATTGCGCTTATAATGTCAGAGAAACGTCACATCGTCTTGAGACTCCACCCAGCACCACTGAGTGTCATACCCCAACAGAACCTCACAACTGGGAATGGTCTGTTCCTCCACCCCCACGATTTCACCGTCCGAGGCCCCTTGTCTCTCCTCTGGGAGACCACAGTGCGGTGTCCCAGTTTCTCCTGTTCTCTCAGGAGGGCCAACAACGCCATCTAGTGTCAACCCTGTGTCATTACAAGAAACAGCATTTGTGAGCATATGGAAGTAGCTGTCCCCAGAGATGCTATCTGGTACTTTCAACTCTTCTGGTTCTTCATTGGCATCATTTAGAGGACTCTGCCAGCTAGTTAGGGCCAGACTCAGGCCCTCTCTGCAAGGGGACAAGCCAGACCCAGGCCCCTCAGCCAGGCTACACTGGCTGCTTGTCAGGCTGCTGGCCAGGGTGCCACGCTCCTCAAGCAGCCAGCGCACAGCCTCCATGGCCTCATGCACCGTCACCAGCTGGTGCAGGATCCGCACGTCTGTAGCACGCAGACAGCCCTGTGGAAGGAGAGAATGTGAAATGACAGTAGTGAGCAGAGGAATTTAGACTTAAAATGTTTTGAATGGAATGAGAGCCTCAGCTGGGTGAGGGGGGTGGGGTGGTGACAGAACTGTCATTAATAAAGGTGAAGTGGTTGTCACTAATGCCAGCCAAACATGGTCTGGTGGGAGAGTTCTTTTCAGCATTTGTATAGCTTTGAAAAATAAACTCAATCATAGAACAACTGAACATAATAAATTAATGCACACACAGTTTGTATAATCAAATCATACAGAACTATTCAACATTGCATTCTGCAAAGGAATCCTTACCATCTCCAGTTTCAAGTTTCTGATCTTGTCGGTCAGACTGTCGCTGGTGCGGTTGTCTCTCCCCTCCGGACGATTAGAACTCCACTCAGCACCGAGCGAAGCATCCCCCTGCATCCACCTCAACAGGCTCTCCGGAGTTTTCATCACAATTTTATTTTCCAGCTCTTTCAAATCTGGAAATGAGTCGTACACACTCCCTTCTTCCATAATAAAATATTATGAAATCCTACTTGAATATAGAATTGTTAGAGAAGTTTAGGGCTAGCTTACGCGCAACGATCCAAGCAAACAGTATATTGGAAATCAGCCCCGACAAGTTACCTGTGACACAAAACATGTTAGCTTGCCCGCAGGCATAGTCAACTTGAAAAAAAGACCTCACGTGCACGTTGTGTTCCTGAACGCTCTATAATGAACTAGGATTCCATTGAGAGATTGGAGCAAACTTTTCCACTGACGGGTTTCAAATGCAGCGTGAGCCATTGCAAAAACGGGAGAAATAACTGGATGCGTCGACAGCTTAATTAATTATTCTCAAAGGCCGTCGATATTGTTACGCAATCACTGTCAGAGACGGACAGATGTGGACAGCCAACAACAGGTAACCTAATATGTGCCGAGACAAAGCCACTCGTCGACACAAAAACACCAGGAATGTAATTTAGGTGAATATGAACCTGAATATAAACTGCAGTCGGCAAGTAGCCTACCCGTGCTCAATTGAGAGATAGTGGGCACCTGCAGAATATGCAAGCATGTGTAAAATACGTTTTGATACTTAAAAATAGCCATTTCATACGAATACATTTTTTTTCGATTGTTAGATTTATTTATTTAATTTACTTATGAACACATGTCTAGTATAGCCAACTATAATAAAACAATTGACAAGCTTATGCTGGTTTACATTATGGATCCAGATAACGACTTAATTACATGTCACGTGACGTCAGAGTTGGCACTGACGTCACTTCTGGGACAGGTAAACAATAGCCATCTGACATTTGCTGTAATTGATTGGAAATGCCTGGGAATAGGTTATGATCAAAGATGAGCAACAAAAAGTTCACAGGGGCTCCATTTGGAACACAGTCTGCAAGGTTCTTTGTTTCTAATATTTCCATGAAATGACCCATATGAAACATGACAATAATGATTGTAAACACCTCTTGTAAATATCTATTATAGCATTGTAGGTCTATAGCACCAAATAAATAACAATCATAAACTCTTTCAATCATTCTTTTTCACAATAAGGTTTGATGTTTCAGGAGTCTACCCATCCAAAAAGAAGATTGGCACGTTCACAGAAATCAACCACTGCAAGAGACTGATAAGTGACTTGGTAAATAAAAGCACATTACATTATCTCATTCGATTTGATGTGATTTTCAAAACAATTTACTTGGAAGATACAGTATTTGTAAAGGCTTTGCATGACTCTCCTCCTAAATGTGTGTGTGTGCAATGCATGTGTTGAGCTGAACTAATAAACTACAGCTGAAATAATAAAGTTATATTTTATTTTCTATTCAATTCTATTTTATTCCACTCCTGTTTGTGTATCTCTCTGTCTGTGTCAGGAGCGTAACCTGGGTCCAGGTCGGTATGAGGTGGACACAGGGGACTTCAGCCCCCAGGTAGTCCAGAGCAGGGCCATGGGACCAGGGTGGAAGAGGGGGCAGGAGATGGCCCAGCAGGCCCAGATGCCCCACCTGCTGTATAGAGACACATGGTTGACCAACCGCTTCCTGGTGAGGGAGCAGCATCCATCATAATGATGATGACTTGTATCTGTTGGGAAATTATTTCTGTTTCATACAGCATCTATCACTTCACGACATCACAGAACCGACACTGAAATAGACCGTTATTTTTGTTTGGTCTGTCATGTCCTATATAGATGCATTGATGCTTCTGTAATGAGGGCAACAGTTTAGGGACTTTTCAGCTCCAGTCGAAGCTAGTATGAAGGCTAATTATATTTTGATTATGTAGCTGTGTGAAATTAATATTACCACCAAACAATCAATGGAATGTGTTATAAAATGTGATCTAAACTGATGAAACATAATAATTATATTGGTTGAAGGTTCCAGTGTAACTAATGCTAAGCTGTTCCACAACCTAGAGAAGCAGGGTAGGCCCAGGGAGGTATGACATCCAGGACTTCACAGAGCTCTGTAAGAAGCCGTACAGTGTGAGAGGAGTGTGTGACAGCAGGGAGGAGAGGTTTAAAGACTTAATGAAGGTAATGCAGTAACCCGTCACTAGAGGGAGACAAATACTCACATACCGATACTCACATACAAGTATGTCACTGTGGTACTAGAACATTGGTCAAGTGCTTTACAGTAACTCAGCCTAGACTACTCAGGAACGAGCAGCAGAACAGTGGCATGGAAAAAATCCCTAGAAGTAAGAAATCTTTAGAGGAACCGGTTTCCTTTTTCTCCACCGGGTAGAAGATAATTGATTAATGGTATTATTGTAATTTCTCCTTGTCATGTGACAGAAGCAAACTACTCCAGGCCCAGGGACTTATGGGAAGGGGGGCATACCATCTGGGCTGCTGGATGAGAGGAGGAGGAAGCCGATTGGCTCCTGTCCCATGATGGACTTCAGTGCTGGAGTGGAACGCTTCCCAGACCTCATAGTGGTGAGTTAGTAGTCCTTAAATGTTATTTTTGGCTGTGTATATATTGGAGAAAAGATCAGATGTGCCAATACAGTTGAAGTCAGAAGTTTACATACACCTTAGCCAAATACATTTAAACTGAGTTTTTCAAAATTCTTGACATTTAATCCTAGTAAAAAAGTCCCTGTCTTAGGTCAGTTAGGATCACCACTTTATTTTAAGAATGTGAAATGTTAGAATAATAGTAGAGAGAATGATTTATTTTAGATTTGATTTCTTTCATCACATTCCCAGTGGGTCAGAAGTGTACATACACTCAATTACTATTTGGTAGCATTGCCTTTAAATTGTTTAACTTGGGTCAAACATTTCGGGTAGCCTCCCACAAGTTTCCCACAATAAGTTGGGTGAATTTTGTCCCATTCCTCCTGACAGAGCTGGTGTAACTAAGTCAGGTTTGTAGGCCTCCTTGCTCGCACACGCTTTTCCAGTCCTTTCCACAAATTTTCTATAGGATTGAGGTCAGGGCTTTGTGATGGCCTCTCCAATACCTTGACTTTGTTGTCCTTAAGCCATTTCGTCACAACTTTGGAAGTATGCTTGGGGTCATTGTCCATTTGGAAGACCAATTTGCAACCAAGCTTTAACTTTAGCTTTAACTGATGTCTTGAGATGTTGCTTCAATATATCCACATATTTTTCCTCCCTCATGACGCCATCTATTTTGTGAAGTGCACCAGTCCCTCCTGCAGCAAAGCACCCCCACAACATGTTGCTGCCACTGGGATGGTGTTCTTCGGCTTGCAAGCCTCCCCCTTTTTCCTCCAAACATAATGATGGTCATTATGGCCAAACAGTTCTGTTTTTGTTTCATCAGACCCCATGTGCAGTTGCAAACCGCAGTCTGGCTTTTTTATGGCAGTTTTGGAGCAGTGCCTTCTTCCTTGCTGAGCGGCCTTTCAGGTTATGTCGATATAGAACTCGTTTTACTGTGGATATAGATACTTTTGTACCCGTTTCCTCCAGCATCTTCACAAGGTCCTTTGCTGTTTTTCTTGGATTGATTTTCACTTTTCCCACCAAAGTACGTTCATCTCTAGGAGACAGAATGCGTCTCCTTCCTGAGCAGTATGACGGCTGCGTGGTCCCATGGTGTTTATACTTGCGAACTATTGTTTGTACAGATGAACGTGGTACATTCTGGTGTTTGGAAATTGCTCCCAAGGATGAACCAGACTTGTGGTGGTCTAAAAAAAAAATTCTGAGGTCTTGGCTGATTCATTTAGATTTTCCCATGATGTCAAGCAAAGAGGCACTGAGTTTGAAGGTGGGCCTTGAGATACATCTACAGGTACACCTTCAATTGACTCAAATTATGTCAGTTAGCCTATGAGAAGCTTCTAAAGCCATGACATCATTTCCTGGAATTTTCCAAGCTGTTTGAAGGCACAGTCAACTTAGTGTATGTAAACTTCTGACCCACTGGAATTGTGATACAGTGAAATAATCTGTCTGTAAACAATTGTTGGAAAAATGACTTGTGTCATGCACAAAGTAAATGTCCTAACCGACTTGATAAAACTAGTTTGTTAAACAAGAAATTTGTGGAGTGGTTGAAAAACGAGTTTTAATCACTCCAACCTAAGTGTATGTAAACTTCCGACTTCAACTGTATAGGGGAAACAGAATATATGAATGAATGAACAAGGTTTATTGGGAGAATAAGGGGAGATGTAGTTTTTCACCAGCAGCAACACAGACAACACAGACAGATGCTTATGGGTGTTTGATGTTTCCTTCTCTCTGTGTTCAGGACTCTGGTCTGTGTCCTGGTACCTACAACTTACCGACCTTCACTGAGGTGCTCCTTAGCCGCCACATCAGCAAACGAGGTCCCTATGACCTCTTCACTGGCCGACGAGACAAGCCAATCACCTGTGGATATTTTGCTGCCCCGGTAACTAGGCCCTTCAATTAGATTTGATCTCAATTAGAATAACCTGTATAAAAAGGTTAAATAAAAAATATATATTTAAGAACAATTATAAGAATTACATATTCAAAGGGGTGAAGGGAGCGCCATTGAGTGTTGTTAAGAGAGCTGTTAAAGTGCATGTAGAGGAATTGCCAGACGAAATGGAGAATTGATATCTCATGATATGTCATCATGATCCTCTGCGAAGGTTGATAATTGATCCATTCCATCGTGAACTGATTAAATTATCATTTTTCGTACTACATTATGTTTCATAATTTTCTTTCCATTGTGATAAGCAGTTGAAAAGGAAACTACATGTTTGATGTGTATTTCAACCTAAAACCCTGCTTGAATGTTGCTTGTCTTGAGGACATACCTTCACATGCTATTTCTGAATAATTGGGTTATTTTGCCTCCTTCCTGCCCTAGAAAAAAGCCAATCTGAATCTGTCTACGGTCGCCAAGCCAGCAAAGGTCTTATGTGAGGACGTTCTGCGACCAGAGAAAAGACACCACGGCAAGTTTGGCACCCTAGAGCAGTACCCTTCCCTCCCTACAGAACGCATCTACCTGGGTTCCCTGCCCCAGTATCCGCGGCCAGCGGTCAGTACAGCCCTGTCATAGTCGACTCATGTAAATGAGTATTCTACAATGTAAACACATTGTATTGTAGACTAACGTAGTTAAAATATCAAGTAGTTTACAAGTGATCATATCCATGCAATTAGAGTGATATTCAGAATATGTTCTTTTAGCAGCATAGATGTAGTAATCAGATGTAGTTAGCTGGCTCACCTCCAGTCTTATACCTCAAACTCACATCAAACAATAACAGCAGAGACACTCTGGTCATGGATTCTATGAAGATGTTTGTCTGCCCAAAGTGGAGAACCGCAACCCTCCTCCCTTCCTCTCCTCCTCTCCTCGTATCACCCTGAGGGCCGAGAGGCTGATGCAGGGGAACTATGTGAGTGATGTTGGCATCATCAATCTTCATCTTGTTTTTACTTTTCTTTTTCTTATACTGACCAAATAGACCTGTTTTAAGTTGAGGAAAGACCTTCAATCTTATCTTGACACCCACTTCTCTTCACCTCAACCAGACCACAGTGGGAGTGGGCCGTTACAACCTGGCTAAGAAGCGAACGAGGAAAACTCTGAAGAAAAGCGTTAACGCTGGCTATCACTACGTCTTCAAGTCCCGCATGCCCAGATATCTACATGACCTGCACAAGGACAACTTCAACCAGTAAGGTCAACCTTTCTTCTGAGGGCCTAGTTTTACGTTGTGGCTGGCAAGAGGTTAGTTAATACTGATGTGTATTATTTATGAAACTCAGATACATTCACAGGATCATTTATAGCTTAAGTTCACATCAGCTTAGTAACAATGTGATGGGAAAGCTACAGTAATACAGTGCCTTCAGAAAGTATTCACACCCCTTGACTTTTCCCACATTTTAAATTAAGATTCGTGTGTCACTGGCCTACACACAATACCCCATAATGTCAAAGTGCAATGAAAAACTGAAATGTCTACAGTCAATAAATATTTAAGCCCTTTTTTATGGCAAGCTTAAAGTCAAGAGTAAAACATTGCTTTAACAAGTCACATACGTTGCATTGACTCACTCTGTGTGCAATAAAAGTGTTTAATATGATTTTTGATGACTACCTCATCTCGGTACCCCACACATACAATTATCTGTACGGTTCCTCAGTCGAGCAGTGAATTTCAAACACAGGTTGAACCACAAAGACCAGGTAGGTTTTCCAAAGCCTTGCAAAGAAGGGCACCTATTGGTAGATGGGTAAAAATATATATATATATCCCTTTGAGTATGGTGAAGTTATTAATTACACTTTGATGGTGTATAAATACAACCAGTCACTACAAAGATACAGACGTCCTTCCTAACTCAGGAGTCGGAGAGGAAGGGATTTTACCATGAGGCCAATGGTGACTTTAAAACAGTTAGAGTTTAATGGCTGTGATAGGAGAAAACGGAGGATGGATCAACAACATTGTAGTTACTCCACAATATCAACCTAAATGACAGAATAAAACTATTCCAAAACATGCATTCTTTTTGCAAATGTGGCAAATAAATGAATTGTATGTCCTGAATATAAAGCATTATGTTTGGGGAAAATCCAACACAACACAGAGTACCACTCTTCATATTTTCAAGCATGGTGGTGGCTGCATCATGTTATGGGTATGCAAAATCCTAGAGGAAAAGCTGTTTCACTCTGCTTTCAAACATACAGTGGGAGACAAATGCACCTTTCAACAGGACAATAACCTAAAACACAAGGCCAAATATACATTGGAGTTGTTTACCAAGACGACAATGTTCCTGAGTGGCCTAGTTACAGTTTTGACTTAAATCAGCTTGAAAATCTATGGCAAGACCTGAAAATGGCTGTCTAGCAATGAACAACAACTCGATTGACTAAATAATGTGCAAATATTGTACAATCCAGGTGTGCAAAAGGTCTTAGAGACTTACGCAGAAAGACTCACAGCTGTAATCACTGCCAAATGTGATTCTAACGTGTATTGACTCGGCTGTGTGAATATTTACATAAATGATATATTTCTGTATTTCAGTTTCAATACTTTGCTAAAAAATCTAAAAACATGTTTTCACTTTGTCATGATGGGGTATTGTGTGTAGATTGGTGAGAAAAAAATATATTTAGTACACTTTGAATTCAGGCTGTAACACAACAAAATGTGTAATAAGGGGGTATGAATACTTTATGTGAACAGTCTTCTGTTATTGGAGTTATACACACCAAAATAGCAATGTTATGTAACATAGTTATGGATCTCTCTCGTCAAAGTATTATAACTTTTTATACTTATTTGTTGACCTTTGGCTCACGGATCATACCACACACGACATCATCTGTGACCAGTAGACCCATGCTGAAACATGTTAAATCCCAGTTTGATTTTCCAGGGAGAGGCTGAAACCCATCAACATTCCCCCACATAGGATGCCCTATTCTCGGCCGCCAGATGAGGTTTCGGCCGTTGCAGCTCTACACTCCTCAGGTTGAGAAAAGACTTAAGCACCAGCTCAATCTTGAACACAACACCAACACACACACACACACACTTTTGAGAAAATAAAATGAAAGATCCTGTAACCTGATTCACAGTTACTTGTTATGTGTGAAGAAGGTCTATAGAGGGCACTATAACTTCATGATCTTCACTGCTAGGGAAACCATGGAAATCACAGTCCAATCAGAGATAGAAGTGTTTGTACGTTTGTATTCCATGTCAAGCCTGAAATATGAAACATGTTTTGCCCTTCACTGTCAAAGTTGGCTTATAGCTGTCTCTCTGATTTGATATGAGGAAAACATAAGTTAGATCACTATTTGCAGTTGCACAGCAACTTGTTGACACAACATTCCCTCAAAGATTGAGAGGTTAGTCAATAGTAAAGTTAGTGAATATAAAAATTAGATTACTAATGCCACAGGGGATAGTGAAATATTAGTCTCCAGGTGAATGTTTTCAGTCTGATGACCGGAGGGTTCAGCGTTACATGAGGTAGGCTGTCCATTCAAATTTGGCTTTCAAAGTGTTATGTTGATTTTTTACAACTCCGGCTTCTGTCTTCCAGTTTCAGGGAAATCGTTAAATGAAACAAACAGCAGAAATGGGGTCTAGATGTGGATGTCATTGAAGGCCACCATTATAAGCAGATTAGGTTTTACTACAGCTGTCAGTGAAATTAGCTGTGATTTATTATTTATGAATCATAAAATGGGTTTGTGGGTTATTTGTGGAGTAACCCTGGTTTTCTGCCAAACCAGTTGAGGCTTGAAGTATTGAAGGGCGCTGAGAAGTGGATATAAAACCACAACCAGAGAGACTCACACCAGTAGGGAGAGGATCTGTTTGTCCTAGACCTGACTGGACCAGACCAGGACACACACACACATCTATGTTTGTTTAAATAGATAGAGGAGCATATATTTCAGTCCTTGTCCTGTTGAGTCCATGATGATGATGATATCAAAGCGTGGCGTATGGGTTTGCATGCGGCGAGCCGGGGGTCAGAAAAACACGGTGTTACAAACGAGGCCACTGGGCCAGGAAGGAAATCCTCCTGGGTCACATGATTTTTGGAAGGGCCTCGACTAGCAAACAAAAACCAGTCGGGTTGGGTGGGGAGCTTTATGGACTTTTATTGCGCAATTACGCAAGAAAACACTCAATGAACTCAACAGGCAGTTTACTTTTCTTGAAGAAAATATAACCACTCAAGTGTTGAGGTCTCCACATATCCATGTCAGAAAATACACTATCCACAAGGAATTTGAGAATTGCTCAAATTCTCCTCAGGGGAAGTTTGGTACACAGCTTTAACTGACGGAGAATGGGAAAAGAGGGGGAAATCAGCAAAAGGAAAAGCATTGTTAATAGATAGCTCTGCCTCATGCATATTTATTTCCATGGCCCAGGCCAGGACCATACAGCTGGTTTCAGTTAGGAGCCTACAGAGAGATGAAGTGATAGTAAAACGTCATGGATCGTACGTGTAGAGAGAACCTCTCTCAGATTTGTAATTGTGTTGCATTTTGGGTATTTATGCTTTATAATGCCATGAAGAGCAGTGGAGCCAGTTGATAGACTAACAAGATCATTGAGAGGAGAATGGAGACTGAAGAAGAAGAAGACGTTGTGATACAGTGAATTATAAGTGAAATAATCTGTCTGTAAACAATTGTTGGAAAAATGACTTGTGTCATGCACAAAGTAGATGTCCTAACCGACTTGCCAAAACTATAGTTTGTTAACAAGAAAACTGTGGAGTGGTTGAAAAACGAGTTTTAATGACCCCAACCAAAGAGTTTTAATGACTCCAACCAAAGAGTTTTAATGACTCCAACCAAACATTTCAGACTTCAACTGTATAGGGGAAACGGAATATATGAATGAATGAACAAAGTTTATTTGGGGAATAAGGTGGACATTTAGTTTTTCACCAGCAGCAACACAGACAGAGACAACACAGACAGATGTTTATGGGTGTTTGATGTTTCCTTCTCTGTGTTCAGGACTCTGGTCTGTGTCCTGGTACCTACAATTTACCGACCTTCACTGAGGTGCTCCTCAGTCGCCACATCATCAAACGAGGACCCTACGACCTCTTCACTGGAGACTGAATAAGAAGAAGACATGTAAATATTTACAGTGGATCATACCCAGGATGTACTCAAGTCCTCCTGAATCTCTAACAAGACATGAGAGCAAGTGCAACAGGGAAAACATTAAGCCAAGAATTACCCCAAAATGGTCATACCGTCAGCTAATTCCTACAACTATAATGTTTGCCTTCCATCTATTCTAGAGCTTCTGATACGATCTGATGGACATAAAGACACCTATAATGGCCAGGCTCCTCTAAAGCACCCATCATTCAGATAGATGACACCGTCAACAGATTCCTTTTGCATCAGTGTTGTTGGTTAACTAGAAGGACCGCAACCAGAGAGACGGTACGTCTGATCGGCTGCCTGATAGGGGCCACATTAAGGGCCATACATGCAGATTCTAAGCACCTTAACATTCCTGAATAAATAACCCCAGGGAATGTTACTCTGGAGACATTCAGCAGGATTTTCCTTTTAATGCCCAGAAGAGAATAATGAGTAGGATGGGATACCTCCAGTCTAGTCCACAGCCCCAGATTAGGAGCTAGGACCAGGGGTGAATTCCATGAGGCAAAATGTTCGCAACACTGCAGATAGAAATGTAACAAATAGAATCAACTCATGATATCCTATTGTTCTTCACAGACAACCATATACAGTGCATTCGGAAAGTATCCACATTTTGTTACATTACAGCCTTATTCTAAAATGTCTAAAATATATATTTTTCTCATCAATCTACACACAATAACCCATAATGACAAGGGAAAATGTTTTTTTTTAAACATTTTGGTAAATGTATTAAAAACAAAAAACAGAAATACCTTATTTACATAAGTATTCAGACCCTTTGCTATGAGACTCGAAATTGAGCTCATGTGCATCCTGTTTCCATTGATCATCCTTGAGATGTTTTTACAACTTGACTGGAGTCCATCTGTGGTAAATTCAATTGTGGACATGATTTGGAAAGGTACACACCTGTCTATATAAGGTCTCACAGTTGACAGTGCATGTCAGAGCAAATACCAAGCCTTGAGATCGAAGGAAATGTACGTAGAGCTCCGAGACAGCATTGAAGGTCCCCAAGACAACAGTGGCCTCCATCAATCATAAATGGAAGAAGTTTGGAACCCCCAAGACTCTTCCTAGAGCTGGCCCGCCCGGCCAAACTGGGGGAGAAGGGCCAAGGTCAGGGAGGTGACCAAGAACCCAATGGTCACTCTGACAGAGGTCCAGACTTCGTCTGTGGAGATGGGAGAACCTTCCAGAAGGACAACCATTGCTGCAGCACTCCACCAATCAGGCTTTTATGGTAGAGTGGCCAGATGGAAGTTACTCCTCAGTAAAAGGCACATGACAACCCACTTGGAGTTTGCCAAAAGGTACTTAAACAAGATACTCTGGTCTGATGAAACCAAGATTGAACTCTTTGGCCTGAATGCTAAGCGTCACGTCTGGAGGAAACCTGGCACCATCCTTACGGTGAAGCATGGTGCATTCAGGCAGCATCATGTTTTGTGGATATTTTTCAGCGGCGGGGACTGGGACACTAGTCAGGATCGAGGGAAAGTTGAACTGAGCAAATTACAGAGAGATCCTTGATGAAAACCTGCTCCAGAGCCCTTGGGACCTCAGAATGGGCCGAAGGTTCACCTTCCAACAGGACAACAACCCTAAGCACACAGCCAAGACACCGCAGGAGTGGCTTCGAGATAAGTCTCTGAATGTCCTTGAATGGTCTAGCCAGAACCCGGACTTGAACCCGATCAAACATCTCTGGAGAGACCTGAAAATAGCTGTGCAGCAATAATCCCCATCCAACCTGACAGAGCTTGAGTGGATCTGCAGAGAAGAATGGGAGAAACTTCCCAAATACAGGTGTTCCAAGCTTGTAGCATCATACCCAAGAAGACTCGAGGCTGTCATCGCTCCCAAAGGTGCTTCAACAAAGTATTGAGTAAAGGGTTTGAATACTTATGTAAATGTGATATTTCAGTTTTTTTTATACATTTGTAAACATTTCTAAAAACCTGTTTTTGCTTTGTCATTATGGGGTATTATGTGTAGATTGATGAGGAAACGTAACAAAATGTGGAAGAAGTTGAGGGGTCTGAATACTTTCTGAATGCACTCTATGTTCTACCTAACACATCTGAATGTTCTGTAACATTGCACTCTCCTGAACAGGCCCCAGGTCTCTCAGCGCTGCATGCCACAGCCAGGACCAGCCAGATGGTTCTCTCTCTCTTGCATTTTGTACTCTGTGTCCCTGGATGAACATTGTTAGCTAATCACCGTGATATAGCAGGACACAGAGGGTAAGAAGATCCCTATTTTCTCTGGACCGTTAGATAATATCATTAGCAAACCCCTGCAATTCGAGATCTTTGTTTCTACATTTTCTGATGGAGATATGTTGTTATTGCCAAAAGTTCTCAAAACTGTTCCATTTGACATGCATAGGAGAGTGGTGGCAGAATTCTTCTAGATCTGCTAGTACAGATTGGTTTTCCAGCTTGGTTCTCCAGCTTGGTCCAATCTAGATAGGGCGACATCTCTCTTCTTTCAGCAGCCAAATCCACCCAACTTCCTGTGAATCACACATTCCTGGTGGTGCAGGTCAGTGTCAGGGGACCACTCGTGTTTCATAGAAGAGCTGAATGATGATCAGATGAAATATGGCTGTAAATTATTGTTTTTTCCCCTTACGCCTTGGTTGGTGTGTTGGAGTTTTTCAGTAATTTATAATACTCCCAGGGTTCATCGCCTAGGGAGCGGGGTTACCGCTCACTGAATGATCCTGCAGTGAAAAGTGAATGAGGTCAAATACCTCTGGCCGTTCGCCAAGAAAAACCAATATTTCAGTTGAGAATGAGAGTGGTACCTGAAACTAAAAGTAAACAAAACACTGGGGATTTTTTCTTTTTGCTATTTTTTCCTTTTCCAATTTGTCTGTCTCTTGTCTCTTGTCTCTTGTCTCTTGCTTGACCCCTCCCTCTGCTCTGGTTTTGGGTTCAAAACATGAGGGGACAAACCAAGGCTCATGGTCTCCAAATGTTTAGCGTCTACCAGTCATCATTATTCAGTCGAGGATGTTGTTTCGAATTTTCTCAACCTACGGCTCAGACTTTTCTAACATTCAAACCTTGTTGTGTATGGAATTATACACCTGTTATTGTTTTACTCTCCTTTAGTTTTCTCCTTCATTAAAGAAGCTCCCCCGTAATGTTCCAAAGAAACCCACACAGACATATCGTGAGTTGTGTAACCGGTGTCACTGACAACACACACCAGTCTTTCTATGTCAGATGCTGTATGTAGGCTACATATGTGGGATGGATGACTGGGATGGTTAGTTAAACCCACCAGTGAAGCGACATACGTATGTAGCAGTCCCTGCAGTTAGTGGCAGTGAATGGCGGGCCAGTACCAGGTGACCATATGGAGAACATCAGAGTTTGCTTTTTGATGAAGTCAATGTTTGTGTTCAGTCAGCAATATATTCTTCTTGGCTCCTTCCCATGGGGCTCCTTCACACACACACACATGGAGGTAATTTGTTCAAATTCTTTGGCAAGAAAAATAAATGGGGGGGCCTTGGGATTCGGGGTTGGAAGTCGACTAAAGGGGCTGGGAGAGGATTTCTGTCTCTGGAAGAGGGAGGGGGTGGGGTAAGTGGGTTGGGACAGGGGGTACTGTGTGAGACAGTGTCAAAGATCGAAATGTCACAATGTAATTAGCTGTTACTGTACAGAACCAGTAAAAAGTTTGGACACACCTACTAATTCAAGGGTTTTTCTTTGTTTTTAATATTTTCTACATTGTAGAATAATAGTGAAGACATCAAAACTATGAAATAACACATATGGAATCATGTACTAACCAAAAAATGTACTAACCAAAAAAGTGTTAAACAAATAAAAATATATTTTATATTTGAGATTCTTCAAAGTACCCACTGTTACGTTTCCCAGTTTCTGTGTTGTGGTTTTGTATGTGTGTGTTTCAGGGTGGCTTCCTGAAATTCCCCCCAAGCAGCTGATTGGTCGGCCACATTGATGATTGGAGAGCTGACCCCGCCCCCTCGTCAGGATACAGCTGTATCCCATTAGACTCCTTCTTCCAGCTATATAAGCCAGTGTTCTGTTGCTCAGAAGAGAGCTGAGGGTTATATCATGTGTTGGTTGTTAAGAGAGAATTGGTATGTCCTATGTTGGTTGTTGTTGAGAGAGATATGATTAGTGTGTCCTGTGTTGGTTGTTAAGAGAGAATTGGGATGTACTATGTTAGTTGTGTCTGAGAGTGTTAATGGTTATGTTCTGTGTTTGTTTGTTGCTCAGTCAGAGCCTATTTGATGTCCTGTGTTTCTCAGTTTTTTTGTAAAGTTGTTTGTAATATTCTGTTTAATTTGTTCCCGGGGGGAGGCACCTAGGGAGTGCTTAGGTAAGAGGCCCGTGGGCATACATAACCGTAGTATTTACTGTCTATACACACTAGGTAAGACCTGGGCGGACCACACCCTGTATTTTGGTTAGAGCACCAGGTGGTGCTAAATTAGGTAAGTAGTGGGTGGGTAGGTAAGGTAGGAGAGGGTAGGTTAGGTAAGTAGTGGGTAGGCAGGTAAGGTAGGAGAGGGGGTTTTGACATTTACTTTCTTTGCTTTGGTACCATCCAGCCCCTTTTCCCCAAATGTACAGTGTGAAGGAAGCAAATTCCTAGTAAACGGTAAATTCTCTGCCTTTTTTCATCCTTACTCGCACCTACAGTCCCATACCTCTTTCACTCCACGGGGAGTTGAGTTGTAGCAGGGTGTTGCGTTCCCTCTTAGAGGCGTACGTAACACGTACCTTTTTCCTTGATGACAGCTTTGCACACTCTTGGCATTCTCTCAACCAACTTGAGGTAGTCACCTGGAATGCATTTCAATTAACAGGTGTGCCTTGTTATAGGTTCATTTGTGGAATATCTTCCCTTAATGTGTTTGTGCCAATCAGTTGTGAGGTAGGGGTGGAATACAGAAGCTAGCCCTGTTTGGTAAAAGACCAAGTCCATATTATAGCAAGAACATGTCAAATAAGGCAAGAGTAATGATAGTCCATTACTTTAAGACATGAAGGTCAGTCAATCTGGAAAATATCAAGAACTTTGTGCAGTTGCAATAACCATTAAGTGCTATGATGAAACTGGCTATCATGTGGACCACCACAGGAATGGAAGACCAAGAATGACCCCTGCTGCAGAGGATAAGTTCATAAGAGTTACCAGACACATCTCAACATCAATTGTTCAGAGACATGCCCTGAACACAACAGGTAGACCTTACAGTGAAATGCTTACTTACAAGCCGTTAAGCAACAATGCAGTTTTACGAAAAATACAAAAAAAGTGACAAATAAAAGTAACAAATAATTAAAGAGCAGCAGTAAAACAACTATTGAGGCTATATACAGGGGGTACCGGTACAGAGTCAATGTGCGGCGGCACCGGTTAGTCGGGGTAATTGAGGTAATATGTACATGTAGGTATAGTTACTAAAGTGACTATGCATCGATAATAATAGAGTAGTAGAAGGGGGGGATGTTCAGGAGTCTTATGGTTCGGGGGTAGAAGCTGTTTAGAAGGCTCTGGGACCTAGACTTGGCACTCCGATACTGCTTGCCGTGCGGTACCAGAGAGAACAGTTTAGGGTTGCTGGAGTCTGACAATTTTTAGGGCCTTCCTCTGACACCGCCTGGTAGAGAGGTCCTTGCACCACACTGTCAGGTCTCTGACCTACTCCCTGTAGGCTGTATCGTCGTTGTCGGTGATCAGGCCTACCACTGTTGTGTCATCGATAAACCTAATGATGGTGTTGGAGTCATGCCTGGCTGTGCAAACATGAGTGAACAGGGAGTACAGGAGGGGACTGAGCACGCACCCCATGTTGAGGATCAGTGTGGCGGATGTGTTGTTACTTACCCTTACCATCTGGGGTTGGCCCATCAGGAAGTCCAGGATCCAGTTGCAGGTGTTTAGTCCCAGGGTCCTTAGCTTAGTGATGAGCTTTGAGGGCACTATGGTGTAGAATGCTGAGCTGTAGTCAATGAATAGCATTCTCACATATGTGTTCCTTTTGTCCAGGTGTGAAAGGTTAGTGTGGAGTGCAATAGAGATTGCATCATCTGTGGATCTGTTGGGACGGTATGCAAATTGGAGTGGGTCTAGGGTTTCTGGGAGAATGGAGCTGATGTGAGACATGACCAGCCTTTCAAAGCACTACATGGCTACAGGTGTGCGTGCTACGGGTTGGTAGTCATTTAAACAAGTTACCTTGGTGTTCTTGGGCACAGGGACTATGGTGGTCTGCTTGAAACATGTTGGTATTACAGACTCCGACAGGGAGAGGTTGAAAATGTCAGTGAAGACACTTGCCAGTTGGTCAGCGCATGCTCTGAGTACAGGTCCTTGTAATCTGTCTGGCCCTGTGGCCTTGTGAATGTTGACCTGTTTAAAGGTCTTACTCACATCGGCTGCGGAGAGCGTGATCACACAGTCGTCTGGAACAGCTGGTGCTCTAATGTAATGTTTCAGTGTTACTTGCCTCGAAACGAGCATAGAAGTAATATAGCTCGTCTGTTAAGCTCGTGTCACTGGGCAGCTCTCAGCTGTGCTTCCCTTTGTAATCTGTAATAGTTTGCAAGCCCTGCCACATCCGACCAGCGTAAGAAACGATGTAATATGATTCAATCTTAGTCCTGTATTGACGCTTTGCCTGTTTGATGGTTCATCGGAGGGCATAGTGGGATTTTTTATACACTTCCGGGTTAGAGTCCCGTTCCTTGAAAGCGGCAGCTCTACCCTTTAGCTCAGTGCAGATATTGCCTGTAATCCATGGCTTTTGGTTTGGGTATGTACAGTCACTGTGGGGACGAAGTAATCAATGCACTTTGTACGCGTCTCTTTTTTGGAGTAAGGTGGTCAAGAGTTTTTCCCCCCCTCTGTTTGCACATTTAACATGCTGATATAAATTAGGTAAAACTGATTTAAGTTTCCTTGCATTAAAGTCCACGGCCACTAGGAGCTGGATGAGCGTTTTCCTGTTTACTTTTGGCTGTATACAGCTCATTGAGTGCGGTCTTAGTGCCAGCATCGGTCTGTGATGGTATGTAGACAGCTACGAAAAATACAGATAAACTCTTTAGGTAGATAGAGTGGTCTACAGCTTATCGTGAGATACTCTACCTCAGGCGAGCAAAACCTTGAGACTTCATTAAATATCGTTCACCAGCTCTTGTTTACAAATTTACATAGACCGCCATACCTTTGCTTACAGAGGCTGCTGTTCTATCCTGCCGATACAATGTATAACCCGCCAGCTGTATGTTATTCATGTCGTCGTTCAGCCACATCTCTGTGAAACATAAGATATTTCAGATTTTAATGTCCTGTTGGTATGATACACATGCTTTTAGTTACTCAATTTTATTATCCAGCAATTGTACGTTTGCCAATAGTACGGATGGCAAAGGCAGATTAGCCACTCGTCGCCTAATCCTCACAAGGCACTCCGATCTCCTTCCGCAAAACCTCTGTCTCTTTCTCCAGCTAATGACGGGGATGAGGGCCTGTTTGGGTGTCTGGAGTAAATCCCACTCGTCAGACTCATTAAAGAAAAATTCTTTGTCCAATTCAAGGTGAGTAATCGCTGTTCTGATGTCTAGAAGTTATTTTTGGTCATAAGAGATGGTAGCAGCAACATTATGTACAAAATAAATTACAAACAATGCGAAAAACAAACAAAATAGCACGGTTGGTTAAGAGCCAATAAAACATCAGCCATCCTCTCCTGCGTCAGGCTTTCATGGTCGAATTGCTGCAAAGAAACTACTACGAAAGGACACCAATAAGAAGAAGAGACTTTCTTGGGCCAAGAAACACGAACAATGGACATTAGAACGGTGGAAATCTGTCCTTTGGTCTGATGAGTCCAAATGTGAGATTTTTGGTTCCAACCGCTGTGTCTTTGTGAGACGCGGACTAGGTGAATATCGCATGTGTGGTTCCCACAGTGAAGCATGGAGGAGGAGGTGTGATGGTGTGGGGGGTGCATTGCTGGTGACACTGTTGTGATTTATTTAGAATTCAAGGCACACTTAAGCAGTATGGCATTCTGCAGCGATAAGCCATCCCATCTGGTTTGGGCTTAGGGGGACCATCATTTGTTTTTCAAAAGGGCAATGACCCAACACATCTCCAGACTGTGTAAGGGCTATTTGACCAAGAAGGAGAGTGATGGAGTGCTGCATTAGATGACCTGGCCTCCACAATCACTTGACCTAAACCCAATTGGGATGAGTTGGAACGTGGCGTGAAGGAAACGTATTCAACAAGTGCTCAGCATATGTGGGAACCCCTTCAAGACTGTTGTAAAAGCATTCCAGGTGAAGCTGGTTGAGAGAATGCCCAGAGTGTGCAAAACTGTCATCAAGGCAAAGGGTGGCAACTTGTTTAAACTATTTGTTAAACACTTTTTTGCTTACTACATGATTCCATCTGTGTTATTTCATAGTTTTGATGTCTTCACTATTATTCTACAATGTAGAAAACAGTAAAAAAATAAAAACACTTGTCCAAACTTTTGACTGGTACTGTATATGCCTAGACTGTGTCATCCAATGAAGAGAAAAGTACAGCACATATAGTAATGTATCTATACTGACATGTATACAGTCATGAAGACATTCATTAAATAGTACCTGCAAAACACCAGTCTCAACGTCAACAGTGATGTGGTGACTCCAGGATGCTGGCCTTTGAGGCAGAGTTCTTCTGTCCAGGTTCTGTGTCCAGGTTCTGCTCTGCCTAGAATGCCAGCATCCCGAAGTCGCCTCTTCACTGTTGATGTTGAGACTGGTGTTTGCGGGTACTATTTAATGAAGCTGCCACTTGAGGACTTGTGAGGCCTCTGTTTCTCAAACTATACACTCTAATGTATTTGTCCTCTTACTCAGTTGTGCACCGCAGCCTCCCACTCCTCTTTCTATTCTGGTTAGAGCCAGTTTGCTCTGTTCTGTGAAAGGAGTAGTACATAGCGTTGTACGAAATCTTCAGTTTCTTGGCAATTTCTCGCATGGAATAGCCTTCATTTCTCAGAACAAGAATAGACTGACGAGTTTTAGAAGAAAGTCCTTTGTTTCTGGACATTTTGAGCCTGTAATTTAACCCACAAATGCTGATGCTCCAGATACTCAACTAGTCAAAAGAAGGCCAGATTTATTGCTTCTTTAATCAGTTTTCAGCTGTGCTAACATAATTGCAAAAGGGTTTTCTAATGATCAAATAGCCTTTTAAAATGATAAACTTGGATTAGCTAACACAACATTGGAACACAGGAATGATGGTTGCTGATAATGTGCCTCTGTACGCCTATGTAGATATTCCATTCAAAATCAGCCGTTTCCAACTACAATAGTCATTTACAACATTAACAATGTCTACACTGTATTTCTGCTCAATTTAATGTTCTTTTAATGGACAAAAAATAAGCTTTTCTTTCAAAAACAAGGACATTTCTTATTGACCCCAACTTTTTGAGCGGTTGTGTATGGTGTAGAACAGATGTGATAGTCTGTCAAGTAGAATAGGGAATTGTGTCAACTCTATTTATTACATCTCTGTCTGCACATTCAGAATATTTCACTTCATTGCCCATGTATTTGTATTAGTTTTTAGATCCCCATTACTTCCTGCCAAGGGAGCAGCTACTCCTCCTGGGGTCCAAACAAGATTAAGACAATTACATCACCATTTTTTAAATGAAACAGTACATCATAAAACACATTATTACGCCACTACTCTTCCAATAGATATCTGTAATACAAAATGTTTAATATCCCAATACAATCCCAATCACAACATTACAATATACTGTGTGTGTGTGTGTGTGTGTGTGTGTGTGTGTGTGTGTGTGTGTGTGTGTGTGTGTGTGAGGGCATGTGTGTTCGTATGCATGTGTGTGTTTGCCTGTTTATGTCTCTTCACAGTCCGTGTTGTTCAGTAAGGTGTCGTTTTATTTTTTTAAAAATGTTTTAATCTGATTGCTTGAGTTACTTCATGTGGAATAGAGTTTCATGTAGTCATGGCTCTATGTAGTACTGTGCATTTCCCATAGTCTTTTCTGGCGTCGGGGGCTGTGAAATATATATACATGGGTGTTCGAGCTGTGTGCTAGTTGTTTGAACAGACAGTTCGGTGCTTTCAACATGTCAATACCTCTCTCAAAGACAAGGAGTGGTGCAGTCAATCTCTCCTCTACTTTGAGCAGAGATAGATTGACATGCATGCTATTGATGTTAACTCTCCTTGTACATAAGTCTTTGATACTTAACTCTTTTTTTTCTCACCCAAGTGCCCAGCGTTTATTCCAGACCTTTCACATAAAACATTAATGGGCAACAAATACTCTAGTTAAAAAGGAAGGTTATGTAGGGAGATGGAAAGAGGTATAAAGTGTGTGTGTTTGTGTGTGTGTGTGTGTGTGCATGCTCGTGGATGTGTTTATGTGTGCGATGACGCACACTGACTACCCTCTCGTAGTCTGGTGCTGGTTGGAGTCTCATGGGTGAAGGCCTGTGATTCGTGCAGAACATGTTGAGTAGAGACCCACGTTGTAATGAGGTCACCTATCAGCTGTGTGCATACGTGTGTGTGTGTGGGGGGTGTGTGTGAGGCCAGTTATCAGCCGAGGCAATGGGCGCCAACCCCCAATCTGTCAGAGGGAGGGATGGAGGGAGGGATGATTTCAGCAACATCAACAACTGACAGACCATATGAGAGATCTTGAATGGAGAAAATGATCTTCCTCACTTAGGTCTGCACTCTTCAAACAATGTACACTGGCTGCTGTTGTTCTTCTTCTCTTATCCCTTTAGCTCATTTGTTATGCTCGCTATCAGTGGAGTTTAATATCACATGTAACTTCTAATGGTTGTTGTATGTTGTTCCACTTTCCACATTTATAAGACCTCACATCAAAATAACAGCTCACACATTGTAAAATGCTGCTCAGAGAATGTAGCAGAGCCCCCTCAGCAAATCTCCTAATTTGTTTGTGTGATAGAAATAAACCGCTTCAGTCATTTTAATTGATAACATTTGTGCTTTGCTTCAAGTTTCACATTTCAAGAGCAGAAGGGGGGGGCCCTTTGAATAACCAAACAAGAAAAATATAATCTTGAAATGTGACTTCAGAGGTGACCACAACAGTTCCACAGAGCTAACTGCATGTGAAGAATGCTGTCAGGGCAACACTCAACACAAAAATGCGACCGCACACATAATAGGCGTTAAATGACTGTGGGAAAACACGAACAACAAATGAGCCTCTTTGTTATAAGACCACATCTAAGAGATTCCATTATTAGTATGCTTAGGACTGTTGATGAAGAAATGGTTCTTTCTCTCAATGAAAAAAAAACATGAGGAGAATTCCCAGAAATGGCATGTCTGTTGTGGCCATATGTTTAAAAAGTACTGTGTATACAACCTCAAGCCAAACATTTCATTCCCAATAATTGCAACACAGAAATGTTTATAAGAAAAAATAAGAAAAAAAGCCTGTTAGTGACCCTAACTGAAACAATAAAACACGTTTGGTCAAAACAAAGAGAAAAACTTTAAGTCAAACATTTCACTTCAAATCATTGCAACACATATAGGTCGAACTGGCACACAGAGGGATTTCTGAAGCATCTATAAAGGCCTTATGAAGGGTTTATGAAGCCCTTGAACCTGTAGTTCCCATCATAGTTGGACTAGTAATAAACCTTTACCATCTGATCATAACGAAGGGGTTCAAGAAGGCTTCACATCACATTTCTGAATATCTATTAGACTCTTGGCCACTGTCTTCATCAGACAACGACATTTATTTCATTGAGATGTAGAGTTCAGAGACTGTAAATTCTTTCTTAATCTTCCTTTAACTATTATGACTTCTATGGCAGTAGTTCAAAAAAATAGATTAAAGAGACAACCATGTTTGGTAGTAATAAAAAGTTGTGCGTCAATAGCGTTTCATCTCTCAGAAAAAAAGCTCCATGTTTGGTTTGTGTAACTTTCACTAGTGTTGTTTATAGAAACAGAGAGAGACTAAACTGACTTTGAGGTTTTAAGGCACTGTTACTGCTCAGGCCTCTCAGTCCTCAATTGTGCCAAGTATCTACTCAGGAAGACGATGGTGGGCAAATACCATAACTGGCAAGAGAATAGATAGCAATAACTATGTAGAACACACTTCTTTAGGGACATCAGGAAATGGTTGTGAGTCACAACTAGAGTAAGGGAATACCCCCCTGAAATGGACAAAAATGAATGGGAAGTCATTGGCACTGGACAAACCATATACACGGTGTCCAATACCACTCAATTCGGCGTCGTTTCATTCAAAGTTGATTGCAAATGCCATATGGCAAATGCCAGGTGTAGCACTTTAAAAATAGGTGGCGAACAGGTGGCGAATGCGCTCCACCGTGGTTTTTCATATTGCAAATGCAACACAAGTCAACATCCAAAAGTAACATTTTGAAGAAGTGAAAAAAAATTTAAAAAACCTAACACCCCCTAAAAAAAGTGCTTTCTGGACCGTTTTTCGAAATTCTTTTGATTTTATTTTGGCAATTACACATGTGTAAGAACTGTATGAATATACTTTTGTCCAATTTTATTATCAACATTTTTGTATTTTTTTTTTTTTAATTTGTCCATTTGCAATATGATTTCATAGGAAGTCAAAAGTCAAAAATAGCACAAATTTTGAAAAAACTTCACACACCCTTAAAAAAGTGCTTTCTGGACCGTTTTTCGAAATTCTTTCGAATTTTGTGTCAATTACACATGTATAAGAACTGTATCAACATACTTTAGTCATATTGTATTATCATAATAAAAAAATAAAAATAACTTGTGAATAAGGCATATGTTTTGTCCATTTGCAATATGATTTCATAGGAAGTCAAAAGTCGAAAATGTGAACTGTTTTTCAAAAACTTTATCACCCCCGTAAAAAAGTGTTTTCTGGACCATTTTTCGAAATTCTTTGTTTTTTTTGTCAATTAATCATGTGTAAGAACCTTAGCAATCTCCCTAGGATAAAGACCACCTCCATTCTTGTCATTATTGAAAGATATCATGATACCTCACATCTCAAAATAGGGTTACTTAATGTTAGATCCCTTACTTCAAAGGCAGTTATAGTCAATGATCTAATCACTGATCATAATCTTGATCTGATTGGCCTGACTGAAACATGGCTTAAGCCTGATGAATTTACTGTGTTAAATGAGGCCTCACCTCCTGGCTACACTAGTGACCATATGCACGTGCATTTGCAATATGTTTCAATGGGCATGTACCATCATGAATTTGTCATGCTCAAAAATCCTGCAGAAATGCAAAATTGACTGGCCTGATGAACACAGGATGGCCGGGCAGTGATAGTTGTTCCTTTCCATCACTCGTTGTGTTGACTTCAGCATGTCCATTTGGTGATGTTTTTTTCACTGTTGAATCATATTGCAAATGCACGTGCATTTGCAATATGTTTCAATGGGCATGTACCATCACGAATTTGTCATGCTCAAAAATCATGCAGAATTGCATAATTGACTGGCCCGATGAACTCGGGATGGCTGGGCAGTGATTCTGGTTCCTCTCCATCGCTCGTTAGGGTTGATTTCAGAATGTCACTTTGGTGATGGTACCTCACTGTTTAAACATATTGCAAATGGACAATAGTCACCAGCAAGTCACTGTCCATCAGTCAATTAGATATCATTCTGACACCAAACTGATACAAACTGACACCAAACCCACTTTTTCCAACTCGTTTAGTAGCCAACTATCACATACTACAGAGCTGGCCCAACTCCTATTCAAACCATAATAAAAACGTCCAGCTGCGGGTCCAGTTCTGATGTTATGTGTAGGCCTAGCTGAGGCGACCCCGAATCCCACGTTTCGGCTCGATAGGTCATTTGGTGCCCGAGCAAGACCCTAATTGGTGCTGAAAATCAATTTTTTTCCCATGACTTGCTACGGGGTCCTTGAATGAGCTATCGGACAGAAACGTTGAGGTCCATCTATATGGGCCGAGATGGTCGCAATGCACCTAGTCTTGTGACTCTGGGACATTTCTAAATGTCGTGATTTTCGTGATGCAAAAATGAATTGAAGTTATTGCAAATGTACGAGGCTGTTTCTCGGTCCGAGAACCTTCTAGAGCCACGTAACTCACCATGCACTATCGACCTGATGTCTAGAACAGGTTTATAAAGTTTCGGAACTCTAGGTCTGACGGTTCTTTAATAGTTCCAACAAGGTTAACTAATGCAGGCACTGTCTGTCTCTACGCACCCCAATGTGTCCCTCCTTCCAAGCTGTGTGTGTGTGTGTGATTTAGTTTTTCTTTGAATTTTTTGGGGAGAAATGACTGATTTACAGTTCATGGGGGTTGCCTAATCACACATATGAAGTTTTGGAAAGATTGGACTTTTTTAACCCTTTCAAACAGCCCCTGTGACACCAATTATGGCACTTCCGGATGGCACAGGAAGCTATAAGTAAAATACATATCCTCATTGGGGTATGCCTTTACAGAATCCCGAGTTTTAAGTGTTTACGTTAAGAATTGACCGATTTACACAGGGATGAATGCACTATTTATCACAAACTGCTGGTTGGGTATGGAAAAACACGTTTAGGGTGATTTTAACCACTTCCGGTTGCTTCAGGAAGCTTAGAATCGACACAGGTAGACCTCATAGTGTCCTGATGGACTGTCATTGAAGACAGGTTCACAAGGCATTCATAACTCACATAGGCTTCAGGTTGACTTTAGAGGAGCAGGCAATGTATTCCTATGGGGAGAGATGTCATTGTAATCTGTGAGATCAAAAAACCCTGTTTTACTGTTAAGGGTTAATGCCGGGATGCTCAGGATCGTACCTGAGGTCGAATTGTGCTTCTCACCCTAACGGTTCTCTCACTGTCACCCAAAAGCAAATTACATTTAGGGCCAGGCTTCATTTTGGGCCTACTTTTTTTCACGGTCGCTGCACTCAGAGCAAGCTACGGTCAAGCGGGGCATCTCGTTGAACTCAGCACAGCCTAGAGAATATGGAAATGCCATTGCAGGCTCTGTGTGTCTTTAAGCACCGCACTTTGTCACTCCATTCTTGCTGTGTGTGTGTGTGTGTGTGTGTGTGTGTGTGTGTGTGTGTGTGTGTGTGTGTGTGTGTGTGTGTGTGTGTGTGTGTGTGTGTGTGTGTGTGTGTGTGTGTGTGTGTGTGTGTGTGTGTGTGTGTGTGTGTGTGTGTGTGTGTGTGTGTGAGAGAGAGAGCTTTTCTTTGACATCTGTTGGGAGGAATGACTGACTTACAGTTCATGGGGGTTGCCTAATCACACATATGAAGTGATTAGGCATATGAAAAAATCTGACCTTTTTAACCCTTGGAAACAACACATATGACACCATTTTAAGGCACTTCCGGTTTACACAGAAAGCTGAAAGTGAACACATATCCTCCTTGGGGTAGGCAATTAGAATGGTGATTAGAATTTTGAGTTTTAAGTCTTTATGTTAAGAACTGACTTATTTACGGAGGGTTTAGTGAGTGTGTTTTATTTCAGAAAATCACAGAAATCTTGCAGAGCTTCGAAGCACACTTTAAAAAGATTTGTATGAACACGCTGCAACTGGATCTGTAACTGTTAAAAAAAAACTATTTTTGAACATCACCAATTTGACATTGTACGATTTCTCTTAAATGACGAAAAGGCTGTTTTTTTTTATTGACACCGGAGGTTCCTTGACTTTGACGTGAAGCGGAAAAATTATTGCTCTATTTTCATTTTGGACCTTTAATCCCAGACAAATGGCCATAACTCAAAAACCGTTGAGGCCTAGACGCCATCTTGTTCGGGGCCAACTGCCCATTATGCCAAACCTATGCTCACCAAGTTTCGGCTTCGAAATATTATCCTTTTAGGAGATTCGTGATGTTTTGTACATTTGCAATATGATTGCTTATGCCCTCTTGTGGGATTTACTGGGACAGCGGAAAAATGACCAAAATTTGATTATTTGATTAAACGGAAACCGAATGTCCGAGAGAGTTCGTTTGATGACTTCCCGGAAGATCCGGCCCTGCCGCACGGCCCGACGCTGTCCGCGAATTTTACAAACGTTTTCGGACGTCTAGTAAGGGACCGTACATTTGCAATGTGGTCGGTCTCACTAACCATATGGCGAGTGTCAAAATGTTCCCTTAAGGTATGTAAGCAAGCTTTCCAGGTTATAGCCATAATCGCATATAAGCTCCTTGCTGGCACTGCCAGATCTACAGTATAGTTATGTTGCTCATACATTTGAGAATGGATTCTTCAGAGATTGAATAGTAGCCTATGGAACGACAATAGGGATTGAAGTTGTAACAATACTATTATTGTACGCTTTTAGGATCTCTTTCAGCTCTCTTCTTCCAAGATTCACATTCTCTTTTGGGAATGTACACATTTTCCAATGTGACATACTCACAATCATTGTCTATATTATTACAGTGTATCACTGTGGCAAACTCACAATCATTGTCTATATTATTACAGTGTATCAATGTGACATACTCACCATCATGGTCTATATTATTACAGTGTATCACTGTGGCATACTCACCATCATGGTCTATATTATTACAGTGTATCGCTGTAACATACTCACCATCGTGGTCTATATTATTTCAGTGTATCACTTTAACATACTCACCATCATGGTCTATATTATTACAGTGTATCAATGTGACATACTCACCATCATGGTCTATATTATTACAGTGTATCACTGTAACATACTCACCATCATGGTCTATATTATTACAGTGTATCACTGTGACATACTCACCATCATGGTCTATATTATTACAGTGTATCACTGTGACATACTCACCATCATGGTCTATATTATTACAGTGTATCACTGTAACATACTCACCATCATGGTCTATATTATTACAGTGTATCACTGTAACATACTCACCATCATGGTCTATATTGTTATAGTGTATCACTGTGGCATACTCACCATCATGGTCTATATTATTACAGTGTATCACCGTGGCATGTTCACCATCATGGTCTATATTATTACAGTGTATCACTGTGACATACTCACCATCATGGTCTATATTCTTACAGTGTATCACTGTGACATACTCACCTTCATGGTCTATATTATTATAATGTATCACTGTGACATACTCACCATCATGGTCTATATGATTAGAGTGTATCACTGTAACATACTCACCATAATGGTCTGTCATTTTAAAGTGTTCACTGTGGCATACTCATCCGCATGGTCTTTATTATTACAGTTGACCACTGTGGCATACTCAACAGCATGGTCTATATTATTGCAGTGTACCACTGGGGACATGGGTTAAAAGCTGGAATGCACACTATTTCCCGTTCAGGATGTGAAGCACAGAACGGAACTCTACCATAGACTCTGGAACCTACGCCCAGATCTCACCCTCGCACGCAGTTGGAGAGAGCTGCTCCGCTTCACTATCAACTCCCCTGTAAGTTTTTTATGCCTTTGTCGCAGTCAAAGTGAAGAAAGACATGAAAAAATAGCACAAACACTCTTAACATAACAATGTTTTTTTATTACACTGCACATATTTGATACACACATATGGCTTGTATTTTTATTGAAGAAAATACAAAAAGGACAATACAAAAATATTAAAAGGTTATTTAAATATACATGTATTGAAGCTGTCTTTAAAAAAAGCAATTTTACAAAGTTTGAATACTCTCAAAAGTTGTAATTTCACTGAATTACTTCTGGCAATCATTGCTTGTTTAAGCAGCACAATTACACAGGCATCGACACATCAAAAAACATAGTGGATATTTAATGAAAAGGTAGATAAATGATATTGTACAATTCTCTGATACATAAATTATCTAAAAAAATAAAACAGATATTGCTGTGTGGTTGAAATTACATGAAAGGACAGGATATACTGCGTTGTCAAAGAGATGGGGTTATTTTTGTTGTTGGTGCAGTTGGCACAGTATATGTGAATCATTACAAAATGTATCACAAAGCTATAAGAAAGTATAATTCCACAGTTTTCCTGTTTTTAATATAAACGTCTGTTGAAGCAGCCTCATGGTCCCGATCTTCAACCTGAAGCATTTATGACAAGACACACCAACTCACTCAAATATGGACATGACATTCATATACTGGCACATGACAGACACACACATACACACACACACTCATGGCAGTGCACACACACACACTCACAGTCACTCTGTCCTAACACTTGTGAGTAGCCATCTGGCACACACACAGTTATTTAATTACAGGGCTCAGTGGAGGCTCGTCCCAACCAGCAGAAAGAGACCCACCTGTCTATCTACTGTACACACTATTACACCTCCATTACCTATAACTACACTTCTATACAAACTGCATGTCAGGAGACCTAAAAGCTGATTTTAATACAAAGCTTTACAAAAAAAGCTTCACTTCAGTTCATTCAAGTGGTGAAAATCAAATCAAATATCGAGTTTGGATATAGTGCTATAGCTCGACTATATAACAAAGATTATTCGTAAAAAATAAACATCCTTCCTGTAATCAAGCAATTTGTTTCTGTTCATGCGTTTCTGTCATAGGCAGAATTATGAGCCTGAATCCATGTTGCCTGAAGTTACCAGACCAAGTCAATCTGTAGAGCAGCAGGTTCCATGGAGACCTTCACTAATGAAAGCACGATAGAGAAACAGAGTTCTCCGGATAGGAATTGAGAGCCGTGCTCCCCACGTTCTTCCACATTCACATGTCAGATGAGATGGTGAGCAACATGGGCGTTGCTGGCTGTTCAAAAGGCGTGTGTGTGTGTGTGTGTGTGTGTGTGTGCACAACTCTCATCTTTTTTCAAATGTTTTCCAGTTTATTATTTCTCTGTGCCTTACAGACATGTCAGTTTTCAGTCCTGTTTCTTTGGCTGGTTGTTGAATGTATCCAGGACAGACCAGTAGATGAAGTAAGTGATCTTTAAAACCTACAGCGGTAGGTAGCTGTACTCTAGTGGTCTGTACTATGCCATGGTGAGGTGGTTGCTCCTCTCTCTGATGTCTGTCATTGGGTTGGTTGGGTTCTTTACTGGGGTCACTGGTAGAGCTGAACTTCTGCCTCTGGGCTTGAATAGGTCAGATACAAAAAACACCTGGAGGATAGGAAAAAACGAGATTTATTTTGGAATATTGTCAATAATCAATTATATAGTAAAAACAGGTCAGACATGTTATTGATACAGACTGCATAACTGCATTATGTATATAGTCATTTGATTATATTCAGTACTCAGTACATATATTCATATTCAGTACTATATCATCCTATGTAGTAAGTCATAGTTATAGTACTTACTATGCAGTAAGACACCAAGGCTCCCTGTGCGAAGCCAGCCAGGACGTCTGTGGGGTGGTGCTTGTGGTCGGAGACGCGGGACAGGCCGGTGTAGAAAGACATCATAATGAGGGTGAACTGGGTCAGGGGGCGCAGGAGACGGGCTCCACGCCAGGTGAACCTGGACTGCAGGTAGAACTGGGAGGACCGGACAGAGGGGAAATGAATCAACACAGGGGACAAGTAGAAGTGCGTGTGTGTGTGTGTGTGTGTGTGTGTGTGTGTGTGTGTGTGTGTGTGTGTGTGTGTGTGTGTGTGTGTGTGTGTGTGTGTGTGTGTGTGTGTGTGTGTGTGTGTGTGTGTGTGTGTGTGTGTGTGTGTGTGTGTGTGTGTGTGTGTGTGTGTGTATTTGGCTAAGACACATAACAGTAACTCACCACCAGATACAGCATGGTGTACATGGAAAAGGATGCATGGCCAGAGAAGAACGACTTCCTGAAAAGGAGAGAATAAACATGTTAACACAGTGTTGTTGTTACTCTCCAGGTATGCCTTTCTCCTGGGTATTGAACTAAGCATTCACTTTGCATGAAATATAACCAGTATCACTTTAAACTAAGCATAACTTATACATTTCTTTATAGAGCATTCATAATGTCTTCATAAGCACTACATAGATGTTTCACAATCACAATGGAGTCATGTCAGAGTAATGTACCTGGCCTCCTGGACTTTGCTCTCGGGCCCATGACACTGGTAGTCTGTGATGTAGCCCAGGGAACAGTTAATGGTGGACCAATCGGGCTTGCACACGTCCAGGAAGTGGGGACGCATGCGGCCCACCGACACCTTGGCGATGTCCGTGAACGATTGGCTGACTGCGCAGCCAAAGATGAACACGCCCACCTGCTTGTAGAGGGCGGAGATGTAGGGGTTCCCTACGAAGGACTTGGAGCCCTCGTTCAGGTAATGAATCCTATAGCTCTCCCCAATGATGATCTGATGGGGAAGGAACAAGGAGAGGATATGGTCATGTAATTGACAGTACAAGATGGCCGCTGTGGCAGTGAAATGGTAGTTAATGGACCCGGAGTCTACGGCGGCCATCTTTGTAGATTACATGACTTTATCTCTCACCAGTGATGATCTGACAGGAGGGATCAAGGAGAGGATACAGAAATACACATAACTCTGCATGTATATATGGCTTATCAGTCAGGTCATCTACAAAGATGGCTGCTGTAGACCTGGGGCAGTCAAATGACTGCTAGTATAGCATACAGTTACTGTATGTTCTCTGTTCCATAGTAGTTATGAAGACACTTTTCCTATGTCAACAAAACTGAACCGCGTATTCATTTCCTAAATATACCATGTGATAGAGTATCAGACATCCAATACACACTTGGAATTCAGTAAATCACAGAGGGTAAAACAGGTGAGACAGATCAGAGAGTAGAGAGGGACAATATTAGATGTAATCAGAATGAGATACGAACAGTGACATCAATACTGTGAACTTGCCTTGTGTGAGGACAAAAAGCTTTACATCTAAGACATGCAAATGTTTCTGTTTGTTCTTGAGGAAAACATCCATAAAAACACTACAGATCAAACCCTTGGTCTGTACCATTAACATCAAAAACTAAATGCATAACTTTCAGTATAGCTACAGTATGTGAGGGTGAGTAAGTATGTGAGTTGTGGACAGCACATGCAGAGGTTTTCAGTGGGTAAATAAACAAACGTAGACTGGACTAGAGGACGTGGACTGGAATAGAGGACGTGGACTGGACTAGAGGACGTGGACTGGACTAGAGGACGTGGACTGGACTAGAGGACGTGGACTGGACTAGAGGATGTGGACTGGACTAGAGGACGTAGACTGGACTAGAGGACGTAGACTGGACTAGAGGACGTGGACTGGACTAGAGGACGTGGACTGGACTAGAGGACGTGGACTGGACTAGAGGACGTGGACTGGACTAGAGGACGTGGACTGGACTAGAGGACGTGGACTGGACTCCAATAAGTCATTAAAGCTGTTCAAGTCAAATGCCTTTCCCTTCCCCACACCAGTCTAATCCACCTCCTGGCCACTAACAAATGGGAGAGAGGGAGTGAGTGGGGATAGAAGGAAAGGAAGATGGAGAATTAGAGAGGGAGGGAGTGAGGAGAGGCGTGAGGGAGAGGGAAGAGAGAGGGAGAAAGAGAGTGAGACAGGAGGGACGGACAGAGGGGTAGAGAAGATTAGAGAGAGGAAGGGAGAGAGGGAGAGAACAGTGAGGGAAGAAGAGCGGGGGAGAGAGAGAGGGAGAGAGCGAGGGAGATAAAGAGGGAGGGGCGAGAAGGATTGAGTGGGGAGAGAAGAAAAGAGGGGGAGAGAGAGGGAAGGAGAAAAGGAGGGAAAAGGTAGAGGAATTGAGAAGGGAATGAGAAAGGGAAGTAGGGAGAGAGAGGGAGAGGGAGGGAGGGAGGGAGGGAGGGAGGGAGGGAGGGAGGGAGGGAGGGAGGGAGGGAGGGAGGGAGGGAGGGAGGGAGGGAGGGAGGGAGGGAGGGAGGGAGGGAGGGAGAAAAGGAGAGAAAGGGTATTGGAATTGTGAAGGGAATGAGAAAGGGATGTAGGGAGAGAGAGGGAGGGAGGGAGAAAAGGAGGGAAAAGGTAGAGGAATTGAGAAGGGAATGAGAAAGGGAAGTAGAGAGGGAGAGGGAGGGCGGGGACAGCACTTCTGGTTTTAATCAGGAGAAATGCTGAGCTAGGCGACATGGTGTCCAGATTTGGCCAGAGCAGGCTCACATCAGGGGCTAGTTAGTCTTCCACCTCACCAACTGACTTGTTTTCGCAGGGCTCTGATTTCACTAGTGGATGTCTGGGTGTTTTCTTGTTAGTATCTCGGTTTCATCGCAAAATTCTTGTCTAGGCGAAAAAACGTCTCTCTTTTTTTTAAAAACACATTCCTTGGGGAAAAAGTCCTATAGGGAGATTTTACAAGCTGATAACATGTATGTTTTTCTTTCTTCTCTCTCCACCTTGGAGCTCTTCAGAGCCTGGCTGGTCCAACTCAGCTGCTTCATGGGAGAGAAAAGAATACATCTGGTTCTCATTGTGTGACAACTGAGAGAAGATCAACTATGTGAATGAAACTGCTTTGTAGTAACTTTATGTAACTGTTACAGTTGTAACCTCAGAGATATTCAAAGGGGGGAAGAGGTTGTCTCGTGGCTTGTCTCATAAATGTCTAGTCGTCTTACAAATGATAAAACGTAGACTCGTACACTCCCAGAGTTGTTTTTCTTTCCAGTGATGTTTTTTTACGCCGTGCCAATTTCAAGGGACACAGCCTCTATGCCTTTAATTTAAGACAGGCAGCTTCTCTCTCCGCTTTATCCGAGGGGCAACGAAGCATTAAATGACCTAATGCTGAGAGTTTTCCAAGAGTTCAAGAAAGTCTAAGGCCAGCCAAAAGGCTCTGGGCCTCTGGGGAACATGGAATTTAACGTCACGTTCAGAAGAAGAAAATGAGCCTACAGCTCTTCTCCTGTGCCATCCACCACATTTCCAGGCCCGTGAATTACAGCGTTTGACCGAACAACCATTGCGTCAACCATAATTACACAGGCCCAGGGAGATCCTTCTCACCATGCAAACCAATCCAATTGCCTCAACCCCTGACTGGGTCTGTTCAGTGGAATGCAACCTTACAGAAGGTTGAGGATAGAAATGTCTTGAATAGAGCAGCATACATGATCATCTGACCCTAATTCTAGAGGACAGAGAAGCATGTCTGTTCTAGATAATCTATTACTATCTGAAAGTTCTTGAACGTTGTACTCCAAAGAATGCAACCCTGAGGTTAGACTTTTCTTCAGTGAGAGGGAGCCCTACACCAGCAACAGATCTTCAGTCATCTTATAGTAAACAGCAACAGCCTGATCCATTTAACACTTCAACCCTCTAAACTCTTTTATAACACGTTCAACACTGGAACCATCTTAATCACACCAATCAAGATAACACTAACAGCAAAACCAACTGGCGAATGTCGATTCTGATTTGCTCTTATCTAGTGCTACTCACAACACTAAAAGGCCTGACAGGTCTGGAAAACCATCGTCAATAATGCTGTTTTTCGACTGTAACACAAGTGTTACACTAGTGTATACACCCTTATGATATACTAGGGAAATTGTTTCTGTAGCTAGGTATGGCAGTGAAGGGCAGAATCAACAACCTGTGCATAATCAAAACCGTTGCTTTGTGAGAAGATGTTAAAGTTCACAGTTCGCCATTGTTATGTAAATGAAAGCTTGAAAGTACCAGTGGCCCATTTAGACACGGATACCGGCCCACGTAGATGGAAACAGAAAAGTCTGAGCCTTTTGGGTAAAACACTGAGGTAAATCCTGTATGGAAATGCACCATAAGATACTGATTCCGCAATCTGTCAGTGAGCATGTAGGCACTCAGAGAAAGTTCAACTTTGAATGAAGTGTATTGGCATGGTGGTCAAAAAACGAACCAACTTGATCCTTGAAAAACATCCACTAGCCATGATAGTTCAAAAGTGACTCGATCTGTGGTAACATTTAGTTGACGCATTGTACAGTGACTGGGACACACAGTGGGTGGCCTAGTAGACACACAGTACAGTGAGTAGGTGATGGTGTACACTGCTGAGACAATGAGGTGAAAAGTCAGGTGAACATACATTAGTGAGTAGCCTGAATCCCAGATATGTTTGTGCTGTCTTGACAACTCCAATGCAAACTCTTATACATAAGAGTTGGCCAACACAGAACAAACTGAACTGGGACTGGGGCTAATTAGCGAGTTAGAGTGACTTACAGAAAGGATGGTGATAAGAATGCCAGCAGCAGAAAGCACAGCGTCGCTTATGGTGTCTCCGTGTTTGGCCGCGTACTTGATGGACTCATCGTTGCAGTAAAAGCCTCGGTGGTAGGGCTGTACAGCACTAGTCTCTATGATCAGGAAAGGCAGGCCGGCTATGTACACACAGCAGCGGTGAGGCAGAGAGAGAGAGAGAAAAGAAGGAGAGGAAGAGAGAGACAGAGAACGAGAGGGTCAATAAGGGGCTCCTAGAGGAGTGTCCACAGGTAGATGGCACAGCGATGGACAGACAGGGAATATGGGGTCTCACTTCTCACTCTAAATGTATTTTGGCCCAATGGAATCCCCTACTGACCTTGGTCTGTTTCTGCTATAGCCAACTGGCATGACTAGAAAGGTGATCCCCCCCAACTAGTAAATGTTAGGAAGCTATAAGAGTGTACGGACACGTTTAGATAGCCATTTAGTGCCTGGGTGAAGTTGGAGTGAGTCCCCTGTATGTGTTCCCTGTCCCTCCTGCTGCTGCGCCATGCTAAAGACTTACGGAGGTGACGGGCACAGTGAACCCGACAGCTACCAGGGCAGTGGTGGGCACCGTGCTGCTCTTATAGGACAGACTGATGCTGCTGGCATTGCAGAACAAGCCCCTCCGGTGGGGCACGATGGGAAACTTGTGCAGAAAGGCAGCAAAGAGTATCACTGCACACAGACATGAGAGCTGGGGTCAGCCCATGTATTCTAACTGGCATACAAACACACCACACACACACAACCTGTGTTTCTGCAGTTAACCCACAACACTCACACAGCAAACACAGAAAGACACACCCACACACTTACCAGGGGCGGACAAATACACTTGCATGTGCTCTGGAAGGGAACTGTTGTTATGCAGTTGTCATCATAACATTGATCAACATTTTCTTCACACAAACCTCAGCTGATAACGTTGTACATTTGTGTAATATAAAATGATACAGTGATCAGAATTGGACCTGTACCATGTTCGATTTGAGGAAAATATCAAGGGGACATGTCGGCTACAGCAAATAATCTACCAAATATCCATTTAAGTGATAGAGCCTCTCGTTCTACCACCAGATAACCCATGAACATCCTGTTGTTGCTATCTCTGTGTACTGAAATGACCCGGCCATTGACAATATTAACTTAATAACAGCAACTCCTGGAAAATGTAATAAACAAAATGACATTTACTGACATGGCAGCCAAGAAAGGGAAAGATCTGTCATTGTTAGAATCTGTAGCACCCATCACACCATGAATAACCAACATCAAACAGAGGCAGCTAGTACTAAAAGGGTTGGATGGTATCCATCACAGATAACTAAAGTGGGAAAAAATGGGGGCGCTATCAGCCTTCAACCTCTTCCTTCCTCTACCAGAAAACAGCCTTTCAAGGATGAGACTTAAAGGTGCCTGAAGGGTGTTTTTGTCAAATCTAATTAGTGTCTTTGGCCACTTTTAGAGGTAAAAGAGCTTATACATTTATTTTACAACAAACAAATAACAAACATATTGGATGAGAAAATAAAATGTAGGCCAAGAGGACTAAAGGGGAAAAGTGGTACCCAGGAGAGTCCAACCCCCTGACAGAAAACATACTCTCTCTCTCTCTCTCTCTCGATCACATCAAAGTGGACCTTTACTGATGTTTGACGCTTTGAAGTGAACCTCTTGAATAATTCTGAAATGTATGAATACAAAGAAAAACAAACATTGGCTCTCTCTCTGGGTATAGGCTGAGGCCAGGTTGGGAGGGAAGGTCAAACTGGGGGTGCTGGCCTGGGTGCTGCAGAGCTGAGGCAGGGGGCTTGATGTCTTCCAACCCAAATGTCAACACACACCTCAGTATGCTTGTCTCCACTTGCCCTGCTCCAAGCTGCCTGAGCTTTGAAGTCCCAGCTGGAAACAGCTCATGTTACAGGCCAGTCTCTCTGCCTGATGGGAACCCCAGACCCTAACCACTCCTCCACTGGCCTCCCTCCCTCACATCCAAGAATCAGCATGATTCACATTATTACTGTTACTGTTTTAACTATTACTATTCAAATAAATACCCTGACAGGAGCAACAATAAACCAGAAGACCATTTTAAGCTACTGTAGGTGTTTTCAGAGGTGTTAGAGCTGTAGCAGAGAGAAAACCTACTTTAAGTACCATCCGATCTTGACCGTCTAATCCGTTGGGACTTTTTTATGGCCCTTGTGATGGGAGGGAATCAGCAGGCATTCCTCTCACAGCACAGTGCTTGGCTTGGCAGCTTGGGACCGCTGCTTGCTGATGATGTAGGCAGTGGTGGAAAAAGTACCCAACTGTCATACTTGAGTCAAAGTTAAGATTCCATAATAGAAAATGACTCAAGTAAAAGTGAAAGTCACCCAGTCAAATACTACTTGAGTAAAAGTCTAAAGTATTTGGTTTTAAATATACTTAAGTATCAAAGTAAATGTAATTGCTAAAATATACTTAAGTATCAAAAGTAAAAGTAAATGTATGAATAATAAATAAAATCCTTATATTAAGCAAACCAGACAGCACAATTTTCTTGTTTTTAAAAATGTACATATTGCCAGGAGAACACTCCAACACTGAAACATCATTTACATATTAAGCATTTGTGCTCAGTGAGTGCACCAGATCAGAGGCAGCAGGGATGACCAGGGTTGTTCTCTTGAGTGTGTGAATTGGACAATTTTCTGTCCTGCTAAGGACTACTTTTGGGTGTCAATTAAAATGTATGGACTAAAAAGTAAATTATTTTCTTTAGGAATGTAGTAGTAAATGTAATAGTTGTCAAAAAATAAATAGTATGTGTATGAGTACCCCCCAAAAAATACTTAAGTAAAAATACTTTAAAGTACTACTTAAGTACTTTACGCCACTGGATGTAGGGCAGTGGAAAGAAAAAAGAGGGCCCTGGTCACAGCTATGAATGTGTAAGGCGTTAATCGTGGTGTCTTGATCTCACTGACCACCTTTAAACACATGATCAGATCCAAGACTCACAGAGTAGGCTGGCAAGTAAAAATGAGAGCAAGTTAAATAAAAGGAAATTGAGATGTTACAAAGTCTGTTTTTCCCATGATTCAGCTGTGTTGTCTTGCCCCGAGGCCCCCAAACCTGACATCCCATGCCACCAGACAGTGCAGCATCAGCATTCTGCAAGACGTCTTGGGATTTCCCGTTTTACTCGCTTCACACAAGCGAGGGAAAACTAGTGCCCCGCTGGTTGCCAAGAACAACACCAGCCGAGAGGCGCATGTCTAATGCATTAGCTATCATGAGTGAGCAGGTAGAATCTTCTTTTACCAAAATCAAAATGGTGGTCTATTTATTATTTGGCTTTTCTATCATCGTAGCGGATTACTTTAAAGCCCCAGTAAGGTATAACCAAACAACTTCCTCAAAGTGATGAGTTAGTACTCAAACTTTGCTTTATTTTCTCTCATGGAAAATTGGAAGCGAGAAACATTTACCTTGAGCTTATTGGGTTATAAGAATTCTTAAGCACGCCCATAGGACTTTTTAAAATTACAGTTTGTGGCGCCAATTCCACTATGGAAACTACAATCAATGTTTGGAACAGGCAAATAGAGGCTTGCATTGAATGTATTACATTGCACCATATTTTGGGGGCATTTACCATAACACCAGTTACTGAAGCTAAAATAAACAGACACATTTTCCACTTGCTGCCAATGCTCGTCCCACTGACATACTTAGTGTATACTACATGTATGATAGAGTATATACAGATGCCCTTGTTTTTACTTGTACCATTGTGTGCATGGCAGGCAGTACCCCCACAGAAACTACTCCCTGTCTGTCTGGTCGTGGTGCGGCGGGCAAACCCTGTTCTTATACTCTCATAATTCCACAGACTGCTGGGAGAGAGGAACGGAGGGGAAAAGATCACATTAGTGTTGAATTGTGGTTGCCAAAAATATTTGTGATGAATGCTTAATGTGGCAATCAGCAGCTGAAACAATAACAAAGGTCCTCCCAGCCACTATTTCGGTAAAAAGCTGGGGGATGGGGCTGGAGAAATGTAACCACTCTCAAATTCAGAGACAGTGATATTGATGCAAGGACTGACTATCCATGATTTCAAAATTATAGTTTTAATCATGTTTTGAGACTATACAGTGTTTATTTACATTTACTTTGTTTACAAACATTGGAGAAAAACATCTGTATATTTTGGGTTCTCACGGAGTGTGACAGTTGAACTAAGCTAATGAGGCATTTACAAGTTATATTCTTCAAAAATAAAAACACATTCAGTGCATTCGGTAAGTGTTCAGACCACTTGACTTTTTCCACATTTTGTTATGTTACAGCCTAATTCTAAAATAGATTAAATCGCTATTTCCCCTTATCAATCTACACACAATATCCCATAATGACAAAGCAAAAACAGGTTTTTAGAAATGATTGAAAATGTATAAAATAAAATATGACATATTCAAAAGTATTTCAGACCCTTTACTCAGTACTTTGTTAAAGCACCTTTGGCAGTGATTATAGCCTTGAGTCTTCTTGGGTATGATGCTACAAGCTTGGCACACCTGTAATTGGAGAGTTTCTCCCATTCTTCACTGCAGATCTACTCAAGCTTTGTCAGGTTGGATGGGGAGCATTGCTGCACAGCTATTTTCAGGTCTCTCCAGAGATGTTAGATTGGGTTTGAGTCTGAGCCCTGGCTGGGCCACTCAATGACATTGAGACTTGTCCCGAAGTCACTTCTGCGTTGTCTTGGCTGTGTGCTTAGGGTCGTTGTCCTGTTGGAAAGTGAACCTCCACCCCAGTCTGAGGTCCTGAGCGCTCTGGAGCAGGTTTTCATTAAGGATCTCTCTATACTTTGCTCCGTTCATCTTTGCCCTGATCCTGACTAGTCTCCCAGTCCCTGCCACTGAAAAACATCCCCACAGCATGATGCTTCCACCACCATGCTTCACCGTAGGGATGGTGCCAAGTTTTCTCCAAACGTGACGCTTGGCGTTTAGACCAAAGAGTTCAATCTTAGTTTCATCAGACCAGATAATCTTGTTTCTCATGGTCTGAGAGTCTTTAGGTGCCTTTTGGCAAACTCCAAGCAGGCTGTCTTGTGCCTTATACTGAGAAATGGCTTCCATCCTTCCACTCTACCGTAAAGGCCTGATTGGTGGATTGCTGCAGAGATGGTTGTTTTTCTGGAAGGTTCACCCATATCCACAGAGGAACTCTAGAGCTCTGTCAGTGACCATCGGGTTCTTGGTCACCTCCCTGACCAAGGCCCTTCTACCCTGATTGCTTAGTTTGGCCGGGCGGCCAGCTCTAGGAAGAGTCTTGGTGGTTCCAAACATCTTCCATTTAAGAATGATGGAGGCCACTGTGCTCTTGGGGACCTTCAATGGTGCAGACATGTGTTGGTACCCTTACCCAGATCTGTGTCTCGACACAATCCTGTCTCGGAGCTGTATGAACAATTCCTTTGACTTTATGGCTTGACTTTTGCTCTGACATGGACTGTCAACGGTGGGAACTTAAATCATGTCCAATCAATTGAATTTACCACAGGTGGACTCTATTTTTGTTTTTGCAAACATTTCTAAAAACCTGTTTTTGCTTTGTCGTTATGGGGTATTGTGTGTAGATTGCAAAGGATTTAATTTAATTTAATCCAATTTAGAATAAGGCTGTAATGTAACAAGGCACTGCATTTCTGCATTTGCAGGGCAATAGAGAGACAGAGAAGTTTGTTGACAGGAGAACCTCTACTGACCTGAGATAACCTTATCAGAGACTATTTCTACTGAACAGTTGTGGGGTAAGAAGTGGCTATAGATGTCTCATGGGACACAGTCAACTCAGTCAGTAACCCTGTAGAAGTTGTATACTACATCTTCACCACAGAGTAATACATTCAACCTCCATGTATTATACATTTCAACCCACCAAAGGAATAATACTTTGAAACTGTCAAGGGGTGAAAATGAGTGGTCTCTGAAATGCATTTCACAACACCTTGTACTGTAGGCGTTGTGTCAAGTCACCAGCAGATCAAAGACTCCTAGGGCTTGGATCAGAAGACTTATTAGGGTCTTTCTTGGAATGACTGATTCATTCACCTTTGAGCTGTTTGGCACTTCCCCACCTTAGTGTTTTTGAGCCTGGTAAGGAATCATTCACTCCTAGCTCAGAAAGAGAGAGAGAGAGAGAGGGAAATATATGGCACCCAGAACATTAGCTGAACATATGGCTGGCCTTGTCACACACACACACACCAGATGTCACTTCAATATAATTCCTGGCTTGTGGCATGTGAGACATTCTGTAAAATATCAAAACAGGCCAAATGAGTGCAACAAGTAAAAATACAACCCTCTTGTAGCAATTTATCAATGACCCTTTCCCATTTGCATTGTGGGCAATGGCATTCAAATAACAAATATTGTCATGAGAAATCATTGCCTTTCTAAAGGGGAGAAAAACGTTTCAACTATTTTTGCTGTTTTATATAAAATATATATATATATATATATATATATATATATATATATATATATATATATATATATATATATATATATATATATATATATATATATATATATATATATATATATATATATATATCTGTATCTTGGATAAAGAATGATGTTGCTCAGAGATTGCTTGGATTAATTATTATTATTAGACTGACAGTTTCTGGACTTGACATAATTATGGGATTAACACTCTAGCTCGACTATGATGACAAACTAACATCGTCCCAGAACACTATGCTGCTTATTAACATGAATAACATCATTAATGAAAACAATACAACATATGATAATTCGCATAACCAGATTTTATGCAAATAAAAAACATGTTGACTCACTTCACATCCGAACATCATTAAACATCTATAGAAATGAAAGGCAGAAAATCTCACCTAAAAACAAGCAGATGAGATCCATACCGACGAGCAACTTTCTCCTGCTGTTGTCTTTACAGTTGTTGTTATTCCGGGAAGAGCTTCCTCCATTCCTTGTCTCTGGTGCCATTGTCTTCTCATAAATTAAACAGCGTTGCATTTATAGGCCCCTTGAATGGTTTTCCAAATTAAAGAAAGAAAGCGTGGCAAAGTTGCAGCCTGCAGTCCCGTTAACTTCTCCTAGTCAGTTATTGAGTTACCGTCAACTGAGAGATGATTTTAAATAGTTTTCCATATATTGTGCTGATAAATTCAAATGAGATGTGTCGGTTTTTCTGATAGTAATGTTGACCTTCAAGTTAACTGCAAGGGTTTATTTCTTTCTCGTTTATTCTGCTCGTTCTGTGTTCTTTCGTTGTTGAGCCAGCTTCTAATAATCCTTGAGGACCACGGAAGGTTTAGTTGCGCTCCCACCTCCGGTGACCGCCTCCTACAAGACCCACGGACCTCCCCCTAAAGCCAGTAGTGATGGGCATTCCGGCTCTTTTCAGTGAGCCGGCTCGTTCGGCTCAGCTCACCAAAAAGAGCTGTCTCTTTTGACTCCCAAACGGATCTTTAAAAAAAACATGTTTTGTATTTTTTCAAGTCAAACAGTTTGCCAAAGTTTGACTATGATTGGTGTCAAAACAATTCTAATTAAATAAAATCATACTCTACCTTAACCACAATGTATTTAAAAATGCATTGGCTTGTTCTGAAAAAAAAAATGCAATTAAACATTTGCATTTAAAGTATAACTTTTTAATGTATATAAACAAAGTGCATATAAATGTAACAATTCAAAATGAAAACAATCTGAACAACATAATAAGAGAATAATGCACCACATCAAAGAAAAATAAATAACAATGTGCAAAACTGCAGCATCCCAACATGAAACTTTCTGTCCATTGATGAACATAGTGTTTCCATCAACTCTGTCACATGTCCTGTACATTTGCTTCTCTCTGGTGGCTGGCTGTGATTGGCTGCAGACCCTTACACAGGAGTATCATTTGAGGCTGTCACATAGCTGAAAAGACAGAACAGTACAGTAACTCATGTTTTGTCTACTGATATTACATTCTCATCTTCTGCTCATATACATATATAATACTGGATGAAATAATTATGTAGTAATAACTGCTTACTGTACTTCTCTCCACTGATCTCCACAGTAACCTGCTCAAAGGCTTCCAGGACTCCTCCTCCACCACCTCCCATTCCTCTTGGGTCAGAGCATCAACAGGTGCATTGACAATGGCCAGGGTAGAGATGATGGCATCCTTTGACTCAAGAAACCGCTTCAACGTATAAAATGTTGAATTCCACCTTGTAGTGCAGTTTTGTTTAGGCCTCTGGTCAGCATCCCCATCTGGCGTTGTGTAGACTTTAGTTTTTCAGCACCTACTGTGCTCCTGTGGAAGTATTCCACAGCTGATTTCACTTTGTCCCCAGTGGGCTTCATCTCCTTCAGAACATCTCTTACAATCAGGTTGATTGTGTGGGCAAGACATGGATGATGGGTCCATTTAAACATTTTCCTGGATTTGGTTATGTTAGCTGCATTGTCGCTAACACAACAGATCACTTTTCCATCTACTTGCCATTCTCTGGCCACTCAACAGTTCCTCTGCCAAGTTATCTGAGGTGTGTCTGTCGCTGAACTCAAAGCAGTCAACTAGACATCAAACCATCTTCAATGAAGTGACATGTAACTGACATGTAAGAAGTGGTTATTCTTGATGTCCAGCAGTCAGTGGTAAGACAAACTGCAGTAACTTTTTGGACTCTTTCCCACACTGAAGCCTGTGTGCTCTTGTACAGTGGTGGAATAAGTGATTTTGATTTAGACTATTGCTATAATTTCTAAAAAAAACGCTGTCCTCCATGATCGAAAATTGCTGGAAATCGGTGGCTATCATTTTAGCCAGTGCAATATCAATTTGGCCTTTTTTTGCTACAGACATAGACTTCGGCATAAACTGGTCCATAGAAGACTACAATGCTGTGGGTCATGGAGCAGGCCTGCTTGACGAAGTGGATACATCACATGTGGAGGTGCTGGCTCCACCACTATCACTAGCAGGCCCGCTAGTTTCTCGAAGCTCCGCTCCAGCTAGCTTCACAGTTGGGTGCACAGTTCACATATGCCGGTGTAGGTTGTGCGTAGAACCGGCATTATATGAGATTTTGTTTTGGTAAATTCTACACTGTGCTCTAACATTGTCTGCATTATTAAAATGCATCCAAATGCTACTGTGCTTCAGACTCATTTTCCAGCTGTTTTCACAGCTGTCCTTCCACTTTCTCCTTGGCTGTTAAGTGTGTGACTGAGTGAGTTGGCTCAGCCCTCCCTCACACATCTTTGGTTGACAGGAACAGGTGAGGCTGTTCGTCTGAGCAGACAGAACGAATGTGCACTTGAGCATTTAGGTCTATTTTCTTTATATTAATTTAAATCTTTTGATTATTCATATCTTAATGTTTTTTTTTATATATAGATTTGTCTCTTCTGGTATGGAGTCGGCTCTTCACGAACGACCCATCACTAACAGCCGGCAACTACCCCAGCCCGGTCAGAAACTCTGGCCAGTGTCTAACCAACCAGGTTTTTTTCTCGTTATAATCTTCAACTGGCTGAAAGCAGCTGCCTTACTTGAACTATCATCCTTAAATTCAGTACAGCCATTGTTACCATTACATGGATTGGATACATTGTGAGAAGTGAAGTCACTCTGTTGATTTTAATAGTTTTATCGGTCAGTTTCTGCAACAGGGTAGCGTGCCCTCTTCTGAAAAAAAAGTGTTACTCTGAGAATATATGACCATTTATTTGATGCTTTACATAAAGGTGATACATTGGACATCAAAATCAGATATTTTGAACAAACAGACCAAAACAAGTGTGAAGAGCCAAAAAATAATTATACATACTCTTGACCAAGGCATTGTACCCAAAACAATGCACCATTTCACCATTGTGTTATGGAAAGTGCAGACTTGAATACCTACTTCATCGTTTCCCATTCAGTAGTGCCAAAATGATCAATGAACAGAAATAAGTGAATTACTTACTGTGTTCATAGTCAAAGGCAACAAGAACAAAAACAATTGTATAACAGTACACATGCAATGGATAAAGCATTAAGCAGCCACACAACTATCAAAACAAATGTGATGGAGAGAAATAAAGGCATCAGGTCAAACATACTTCACTAATAATAATAATAATAATAATAATAATAATCAACCCCCCCCCCCCATTGGGAAATACCCTAGAGGCTACTTGATATTCAGGGCCCAGTTTTCAAAAGTTATCAGATTTCAGCAATTGGATATGATTAAAGGCATATAAATAGAATGGACAGCCCCATTCAAATATAATACAGACAGTTCTATTAATTTTAGTTCTATGCTTTTAATCCTACAGATCTGAGATATGACAATGGTTTATCGAGCTAGTTTTATACATCTATAATGACTGTGGTTCATCTGGAGTTCATGGTATGTTCTCCAGGCCCAAGGCAGAGTGATATGTGTGGGGTTGGTCAGCTGGCTGCCTGGCCTGCATCAGTAACAGTCAGGTTACTCAGCCAATCATGGGAGAAGAAACTGTTGTGTTCTCTCAGTCAGTGAAGCTAGAGAGCAGAGAAAGAGTTTGTTAATGCTCAGAATTTAGGACCAGTGCAGTTTTTCCTGGCCATAATGATCTGACCAGGGAAAACCCCTGTGCCATTAGTGTTAGTCTATACTGACCTGTCACAGGAAATCTGCATATAGAACTGGAGGGGGAAGTAGTTCAAAATCTGCAAAAACCACTTCCTGGTCTCTGCCATAGAAAACAGGTACATACATTTTGGTCCAAGCTAGACTACTACCCCAAGGGCTATTAAGACCAATGAGGATAATGCATGAAATATACACACACACACTATCTTCACTTACGAGTATGGAGGCTCCACAACACATAGGAAGCCTGCAGATGGACATAAACAGAAAGTCGCACAAACATTGGCTGGAGTGAGAGTTTACTTTTCAAACTCACCACAATCAATGACAGTGACATGCGAGGCGATAGCAAACCCAGCCAGAGAGAAGTCAGTATCCAGCTACTTACTTGGCGCTTCAGCACTTCAGAAGACAAAGCGAAAGAGTTTTAAATTAGAATAATGGAATAGAAAGATGGCAGTGAGGATTTGTAATGCAATTTGTAAATACTGTACTTTGTAGGGGTTGGCACTCGGTCTTCTGCTGTGTCACTGATGCCAGCTTTGTTGTTCTGAAAGAAGATGGCTAACTTCTGAAGAGCCTCATGTCTGGTTCTGAAGACAGAAACCGTTAACTACTAAGTTAAGGAACTTTGTGATACATTGTGGTAGAAAAGGCTGCATAAATAACATTTGAATTTGGCATCACAGTAAAGACAAAGTAGAGCCTTACTGTGTGTGGGGGTCCTCTATGCTGCCATCACTAAGGGTGTGGTGGGCACTAGCATGGCTGCAGACTGCCAGTGAGAGGGGACAGGAGAGAGAGAGGGATGAAGAGGGTGAAGGGGGTAGTAGAAATGGGGGGAGAGGGTCATTTTATGGTGGTCTTTGAAGGCGTGATTGAAATGGTCTGCCATAAGTATATGGGCAGTAGAATGAAGACCTGAGACCGCAGGTATACTCTCTCTAATCCAGACGTCTGAAACAAAAATCGAATCTATAACGTCAAAGATATATACACCATATAAAATCCTACTCACGCATATCAGGCATTGAGACAGTCCGATTGTGAACGCTAAAGAATACATAAGAAAACAGATTAAATATATCAGTCCTTCGCTCAGCTTTTCCTAGAAAAACAAACAAATTATTTAATTTATATACACAGTACATTGCAGTCTTCAAAAGTTTTTCATCAATTATCTATACAGAAATTCTGTGGAGATAACATGGTTGAGCCGAATCAAACGTGAACTGTAAAGCAGCGATTTAACTGGTGGGGTCGCTGGTGGGGGTTTTTTCCCTCCCCAATTTTGTGGTATCCAGTTGGTAGTTACAGTCTTGTCCCATCGCTGCAACTCCCGTACGGACTTGGGAGAGGCAAAGGTTGAGAGCCGTGCGTCCTCCGAAACAAACCAGCCAAGCCGCACTGCTTCTTGACGACGCCTGCTTAACCCCGAAGCCAGCCACACCAATGTGTCGGAGTAAACACTGTACACCTGGCGACCGCTACAGCGTGCATTGCGCCCGACCCGCCACAGGAGTTGCTAATGTGCGATGGGACAGGAACATCCTTGCCGGCCAAACCCTCCCCTAACACGGACGATGCTGGGCAAATTGTGCGCCACCCCATGGGTCTTCCAGTCGCGGCCGGCTGCGACAGAGCCTGGACTGGAACCAGGATCTCTAGTGGTACAGCTAACACTACGATGCAGTGCCTTAGACCACTGAGCCACTCGGCAGGCCCTACAGCAGTTCTTTTAGTGTGTGAATTTTTTTTTGGGGGGGGGGATGAATAAAATACTTGTCTGAATTTAAAATGACTAAGACCAGGTAGAAAGTCATTTAAATCTCTGAGAAAGGTTTCTTCAAATCACAGTATTTTCAATATAAAAGTTATTAGCAGCACTATTTAATGGATTTGGTTGATTTTGTAGTCAAACAAGTGAGCTTACTAACATTTTTTTACAAGAATATGGGCAAAATGGAATTATTGACAATGAAAAAAAGGTGGAAATGTTCTTCTCTGGCCATTTAATTGCTACATTGAATGCCATATTTGTAGTCAATTGTTTTCCAGATTGCATTTTGACAAAAATGTTGTGTGTGTGTGTGTGTGTGTGTGTGTGTATATATATATATTATATATATATATATAAAACACACACTTGGGTCCCGAGGCAAAACCAATGAAGAACCACTGCTGTTAAGCACTTGACAATTAAAAAAAGGGCTTTATAAATACAAATGGGATTGCTTGACTGCTTCCAGAACAGTGTAGAAAGTCTTACCGGTTCTCCATGTAGGGGGACAGGGTCTCTTCGTCTAATGTCCACTCCTCATCGTCATCTGTGACTGAGAGAGAGAGCATGATTGGCTATGGTGGTTTTTCAGCCTATGGGAAGGGCTTTGGCACAACACCACACTGCAGGCCTGCTGCCTAAAATGCATGGAATTCCTTTACTATCATAAAGCCAACTGATAAAAATACTCTGGGTTATATCAATCAGGTGTGCTTCTGCAGAACTCCAAGCCTCTGTAGATGTAGGCAGATTTTTCAAGGTGCCTCAGACGATACTTTATCAATGTCAGTTGATTATCAATCATGCAGTTTTTACACAGAACTGGCTGTAAGCATGTTGAAGATGACTTACAGCTGCTGTGTTGCATGGGATGATGATTAGATGATCTGTAAAATATAATGGAGACAGAATAGGAAGGGCACGGAACCAAAGGGAGTGAGTAAATAAAATATATAAATACCCTGATTATGGCAACATGCTTAAATTTTCATTTTGCATTCCATTTTTTATTCTTAAGAACAGTGAATATTTCTCTGTACAACAAAATATGTTTGGAATTGATGTACAGTACTGAACAATAGACTGTTGCATTCTGTTGTGTACCTGCTCCCCATGCTGATGGTATCTCCCTCTGTGCCTCCTCGGCCAGCAGCCTGAGCCTTCTTCCCGAGCTCCAGCATCTCTTTGATATTCAGCTCCACATTCATTACAGAGATATAGCCATCTGGAAAAGTCAACAATCAAACAGGGAAAAACACTCAGCAACAGAGCAGTGAAGAACTGAAGCCTGATAATAACTTGGGCCACAGTTTAGCCAGAGTTTTTCCTGACCTGTGACATATTCAAAAAGCATCTACTCTGATGATCTTAAGGGAAAAACTAATCCTAATGTTATATCAGCATTCCCTCATTTTTGTATTCTTTTTTATTTTTTAAAATCAGAACTCCTACTCAGAGACTCTTTCTGACCCCCCCCCCCACCCACACAAGGCCATTAAAGAACAATAATACAACATTAACAAACTCACATTTGTGGTTGGCGTCACGGGCCAGCCATTTTCCTTTGGGGCAGTTGGTGGTTCGGATGATGCTAACCGTGTCACCACTCTTCACTGGCAGGTCATTCTTACGCACTTTACTGGCCACTGTCACCCTGGCATGGTACATCGCCTCCTCCTGGCCAGTCACCTGAACACAGACGTTACACAGTAACCACAGCCATAGTTTGGCAAACTTTGTTTGGTGTGGAGCGTTTTGGGAACGTTAATGGGTGCGATATTGGATCCAAAAGTTCAAATTTCACAATTGAGTAGTTGGAATGCAAATTTGAATGCTATTATCCTGGAACATTTTAGGTCAACATGGTAGAAAGCTTGTTGAAATATTGTTTGTCAACGTGTTGATCTATGGGAAAATAAAGCTGGACCCTCAAAATACCAAAACAAGACTGACCTATGAGCCTGATACCCATGACACAGCAACTTTTAAACTGATAGCTAGTAAGATAATTTCTCATTAAGGCTACATGTGACAAGCTCAGAATTACTTTGAATTTTTTCTTCATTTCATTCTCCTTTTTCTCTCTCTCCTTTTGCTCTTTCTTCTCCTTTTCGAGACGGTGCTTCGCCCTCTTCCTCTGATCTTTGTCCTCGTGGTTCTCAGGGCTCTGTTTTTCCTTACTGAGAACAATATATAATTATTCTATTAACATGAATCTAACTGACAACATGCTATGAAGTGGAACCAAATATTAGAGGTATTGATGAATCCCTTTAATTGAAGCAACAGTAAGACATGAGATGACAAACACACCTGTGCACATGATGTACACTCTCCTCTATATGCATTTGGACAGTGAAGCCAACATTTTAATGTGGCTCTATACTTTTAGATGAAGTTTCCTATGAGGCGACAGTACAGAATGTCACCTTTTATTTGAGGGTGTTTTCATACATCTGTTTTACCATTTCGAAATTAAAGCACTTTATGTATCTAGTTCCCCCATTTGAAGGTGTCATAAGTATTTGTACAAATTCACTTATATGGTATTAAAGTAGTCAAAGGTTTAATGTTTGGACCAATATTACATCAAGTTTGTGACTACAAACTCATTGATGCATTTTCAGTTTGTTTTGGTTGTGTTATATTTTGCCCAATAGTAACTGAACGGCGATGACGAACAACTTTCTTTACAAGTGAGTAGATGGGATGATTCTAAACACTCCTAAATTAAGAAAAATCATGAATAATGTCTGATGTGTGAGAAGGTTACAACAAATCATGCTAACCTCTAACCATTACCAATTATGGGGAGGGGAGTTTAGGAGAGTTTAGTATTTTATGAGCGTTATGATCTTTGTGCCTCCATAACCTTTTCACAACTTACTCATGATCCATATTTAAAAAAATAATAATTCACCTTTACTTAACCAGGTAAGCTAGTTGAGAACAAGTTCTCATTTACAACTGCGACCTGGTCAAGATAAAGCAAAGCAGTGCGACAGAAACAACAGAGTTACATGGAATAAACAAGCGTACAGTCAATAACACAATAGAAAAAAAGAAAGTCTATATAGAGTGTGTGCAAATGGCATGAGGTGGTGTGGCAATAAATAGGCCATAGTAGAGAAGTAATACAATTTAGCAGATTAACACTGGAGTGATAGATGAGCAGATGATGGTGTGTAAGTAGTGATACTGGTGTGCAAAAGAGCAGAAAAGTAAATAAAAACAATATGGGGATGAGGTAGGTAGATTGGGTGGGCTATTTACAGATGGACTATGTACAGCTGCAGCGATCGGTTAGCTGCAGCATTTAAAACATGTGTATGTTTTAAATGCTGGAGTATAGAGCCCCCCCAAAAAAGGTTTCTTCACTGTCCAAATACATATGGAGGGGATGTACACCAGGGGTCAGCAACAGGCCCGCTAGCGATTTGGCAAAAATCAACCCACTAGCGATTTAGCCCCCAAAGTTAAGTAAACTCACACAAAAAAGATAATATAATTTTTTTTTTTTTTTAAATCACCAGGAATTCAGCTAAAATTATTGTGAAGGAAATTTGTTCCCAAGTATTACCCACAAATAAAAAGAGATGAGTCATTGTGTATCAATGTAACTAAGGTATGAAATTGGTATTTTCAAATACAATCTTTTTGGGCTTACTTATGGTTAATTTGTCTGTGCAACAACTACAATATTTGAATAATTGGGCCATCGTTTAGAGCCGACATACCATGGATTCCGGGGCCATATGTGCATTCGAGGCTCCTCCTTCTTCACATACAAACAGAAAACAAAGAATCATTTTTTTATACACAACAGCACCAACCATTCAGTTACCGAAATAAACTCTGCAGTAAAATTGTGTCACTTACCACTGGATGGGGGTCCCCATAAGGATCTAGAAGAGAATTTGAAAAACATAACGTTTGGAACAAATCATAAACACACCCTCTTTGAATTAGAGTAGGCTTTGACAAAAGGTAAATAGCTCATCAAAAAAAATGGCTAAATGTTATAGATACTGGTATAATGATATGGGCTCTCAATTAAATTAAATATATGTAGTGTCTTACTCTTTGGTGGGCCTTTACGTTTGTGTGAGTTTTGACTGACAGTGTTCTCAACAACTTCATACACATTATCACAGGTTTCATAATAGTTCTCCTGTTGACAGACACTAGAAGAGAGGACATTTCAGAGGTTAGGTGTAAAGGAGTAACAGACTTCCCAGAGCTAAACTTAAGTTCACTATACCAAATACTCAGTAGTTTCTGTCCCCACACAATCCCTGGTGAGACACTTCAGCAGACTATAGTATTTAGCAAAAATAAGATAGTTTTCAAGCAGTTCACCTCAACGTTAGTCCTGAATGAGGAAATTCAACCGAAGCGGAGTCATGGTCAGTGTCCTCTGTGAATGAGGGTTCAACAGGCACCATTTCAGTAGATAGCTCAGAAACAACTTGAGGTTTTAGAACTGAAGCTGGAAACTCCCACGTTTGAGCCAAGAACTCTGAAAGAACTAGATCATGATGACTGCTGAGGGTCAGGGCTCGTTGGTCAAAGCTGGGAATTTTTGGAGGTTCACAAGATGGTAACTCGCATTCAGGGGATAGAAAATCTGGAACCCCCAAGTCTAGATCTACTGGATATTCAGGGGTTCCAAATTCTGTAGCTTCTAGTTCTAGAGCTGCAAGGTCAAATGCATTGCCTTCTGCAGTTTCCAGTTCTGAATTCAACTCAATGTCTGGAAACTCTGGAACAACCAGTTCAGGATTAGCAATGGATGGAGGCTCAGAGTGTGGATCCTCACATGTCTCAGGTTCAACCGCTGAAGTCAACTCTGCAAGCAAAACAACAAAACAGACATTTGACTTGAGCTCAGTAAACAGCACACATCAAATGATCTTTGAAGTAAATTGCATTACATCAACATACATTCTTTAAGTTTAAAGTGAAAAATCTGAGTCAGTGTCACTTACAGTGGAATTGACCACAACTGGTCGAAAATAGAAGTGAAAGTACCTCTGTGATGTTCTGTGGTTGGGTGGTAACATCTGAGATCTACCCTTGGAGGTCTTGGAGGTTTCATCGGCAAAGGTCCCAGAGACCCCCGGTCAGGTAGAAGTTTCCTGGCTGGATGAGGAGGGGGAAGTCCATCAGATTTTACAAGCAGAAGCTCTGCTCTATCCCGGCCAAACTGTTTCTCTGATGCAGTCTCTAGTCCTAAGAAAATGAAGAGAGCAATTGTATCTCAACTATGCAATCATACCTCATTAACTCTAACACTATTGTAGCAGAACATGAGAATGACCATACAAAATGACCACATCACAAAATTGTTCTGAATCTGAGATGACTTACTGCGGGAAGAGTCATTCATCTTGAACGGCAGAGCTGAAACACAAGGGAGGTGCGGGAGACAGACAGGCAAAGGGGCTGGAAGGTCATGTTCTGGGGCATGACTCTCATAATCTGTAGAGGGCAGATGAACTCCCTTGTCCATGGTAGAGCTATGGTCTGAGAGATGGACCCCATTGGAACGCAGGCTCTTGGGCCTGGCGTACACCAACAGGTGCTTAGGTGAGAACCGTTTCTTGCCTTTCTCCAACGTGCTGAAGAACTGGGTCGCACTAACCATAGAGGATAAGTCTTCACCTGGGCCTTCTAACAGAGTGGTGATGGTGATGTCTGGGCTGGAGGTTGAGCACTCTGTGCTAGAATGTTCCATCTGGAGTGGCAGCCTATCTTCAGCCTTATTCCTGTCCATCACAAGCCCCTCTACTGGAGCTCCTGAATGTCTGATGGTGGTCAAACCAGCATACGCAGGCTCGTCTGCAGGTTCGCCACCAACCTTGGAGACTTTGGTTGACTTGAAGGGGTGGTGGAGCAGCAAACCCTTTTTCTTGCATTTTGTTGGAGGCGGGACCTCTTTATGAGGTGGCAAATGGGTTTTCTGCTCCTTCAAAGGCAGGCCAGGCAGTACGAGAGGCAAGTGGCGGTCTTTGAAGGACTTCTTGGCTGTCGCTGTGCAGTCCCTTCCACCATTGTGGAGACGGTTCTGGTGTGGTGGTGTTGGTGGTTTTGGTGGGATGGCTTGCAGTACAAGTGCAGGGAAGGAGACAGGCCATTTGCCCCCAGACACCCTGGTCCCATCCCTGAAGATGACCCTGGGGATGACAGGTTTGTTCTCCACAGCCGAGTGGATGGAGCTCATCAGGGCTCCATCCTGGGGATGACAGGTTTGTTCCTGCTCCCCAGGAACAGTGGATGGGAGCCGTCTGGGCTTCTCAGCAATGGCAGGTCGGTGTTGGTCCCGGGCTTGAGCCTGGGCTCTGGCTTCCTCCTGAAACTTGGCCCTCAGAGCTTTGACATTGATTGGTCCCTCCTAGGATCAATGAGATCACTATAGTGATTAGTTAACAATGCTTAAAAACAGGCTACAATTGTTTGAAAGTAATAATCGTTTCTACCTCAGCATATAACAGTGTGTGCATTCAACTAATTATATGGATAACACAAGGATAATTATTATAAGGCACCAGTTGTTCATGGATGGTACAACAGATAACATGTACAACTCAGTTGTTTCATAGTATACTAAAATACTGTTTGTTGTGCAGACAGAAAACCAACTGCAATCAGTTTCGGATAAATCGCGAGTTGACCTTGCAAAGAGCAAAGATAACAACAACCAACAGATATGCAAACAGATCAATAGGGGCAGCAATAGATCATCTCGAATTTCATTACCTGTTCCATTGTTCCTCGTTACTTTCATCAACTGTCAATCCAAATGTAGTTATTTTACGCAATTGGACACGTTCCAGTTCACTGTCTCATTATGTCGACGTAGCCGCCAGAAATAGAACGCATTCTCTGATAAACTGATTTCTGAACTCTCTGAAGTTGCAAACAAATAGAGAGATACCGCAATAAACCTGCGCAGATGTGCGCATGACCTTATTGAATGATGTCACGTGTGCACGCGAAGAAAGTGTAATTTTCTTGAAACGTAGATTTTATCAGATTTTAGTGTTCTATAAGGACCTGTGTTTTAATTAGTCGCAATGATATCTAGTGTATTGATTGTAGGATAAATGCCAATTGTATGGTATTATAGTTATATTATAGGCTAAATACAAGGTTTAGTGCCATAGGAACAATCTGCCTCTACAGAAGTCTGGGCCTTTATAGCCAAAGCTTGGAAGTATGGGAACTGCATACTTGGGAGTGTGTCAGAAAGTGTGCGTTGCAAAACAAGAGGGTAGATCAACAGCGGGTTGACTCGTAAACCGCAGTCCCAGCGGGGAGGGTGGGTTTAGGGTTATGAAATATTGTCTGGATAAAGTTCGGGTTGAATAAAGAGAAACAATACCTCCAGAAATGTATCATTCTTGTGCCATTTCTATCTATTCGTTTTTTATTTCATTATTTTAGGCTATGTGGCATTAGGACCAAACTATGGCGTGCCAAATAGCCAGCACGCTTATCGCCAAATGCTTTTGGGAACGGGCAGAACAAGTTAACTTGCGAAATGTCGAGTTGAAAAAAAAGAGAAGGGAGGGCCAGAAAAGTAATGTTTTGGAAAGATTTGGTGTAGTGGTAAAAGGATGCCTGTCCTGACTTGCCTTTTGCCTACGCCTTGGATTATAGTAAATATCAGAACTCAAACCAGGTTGTTATAGCCTACGTGATGGTTGTGAGGCACTATAACATTTCGAGTCACCGAACGGACTTTCAAATAGACCTATGCCACGTCAAGGGAACTGTAGGCTAATTTTCGGACGGGTTAAATAGAAACTGAAATCTGGACACTGTAGGTCTATAACCTCTCACATAGCCTTAATATTACCTCCTGCGGAAATAAACATTTCTTGCAGCAGGATAAAATGATACACCAAATGTTTTACTTGGGAACAAGAGTGGAGAAATATGATTTATTTCTTTCAGCAACTTGAGAGAATGCAAATGCTCAAGTCTGTCTGTAGAGGTGCTATCTTTATCTGAGTAATAAAAGCTGATAGTAGCCTATTTCAACCGCCGAGTTATTTCAACCACATAAAATATGCATGCATCCAAGCGGAACTGAGATCTTATCAAAAACATGATTTTGGGTCGTTTTCACAGGTTTGTATTTTCTTACAACTGGTAAAACTGATATCATTTGGACATTTTGCACAGAAAAGCTTTCTGTTTGTTGTTTGTTTTGTTATTGCATTTTCTCCTAAACGTCATTTTTTTGTTGCCCCTAAACCTCTTTGCACCGCGAAAGAAGCAGAGATGACAGCGACCACTTTATCAGTCAACTAGATCGAATCATTCATTTGTATCGATGTATGACATTATTCTGGTTAGCAATGACTTATTTAGTATTTTAGTGGAACATATTGTCACATCCTGTTCTGTTTCACCTGTACTTGTCTCCACCCCCATCCAGGTGTCGCCCATCTTCCCCATTATCCCTGTGTATTTATACCTGTGTTTTCTGTCTGTGCCAGTTCGTCTTGTTTGCCAAGTCAACCAGCATTTTTCTACTAGCTCCTGGTTTTCCCCAGTCTCTGTTTTTCTCGTCCTCCTGGGTCTGACCTTTGCCTGTCCTGACTCTGTTCTCGCCTGCCTGACCATTTTGCCTGCCCCTGACCTCGAACCTGCCTGTGGCATTGTACCGTTTTGGACAGGTTATGAACTCTTGCCTGTCCTGACCTGCCTTTTGCCTACGCCTTGGATTATAATAAATATCAGAACTCAAACCATCTGCCTCCAATGTGTCGTTATCGTACGAACTGGCCATGACAGACCCAGCAGACTTGGACCAGCTCCGTCACGCTGTCTCCCTGCAGGGAGCTACCATTGAGAAACAGGAGGAGCTACTTCAGAACCTGATGGAGGGGTTCCAATCTCTGGCGGAACGCCACGTCCAGGGGTTCAAGGCATTAACTGAGCAATTCCGTGAATTAGCTCGCAGACAGCATTCCACATCTGAGACCGCCCAGCCACTAAGTAACTTCCCTACTAGTGGTGGGTTTGTTCAGCCTACCCCGGCTCTCCGAGAACCCCGCCTACCTCCTCCGGACCGATATTCTGGCGATCCTGGAACCTGCCTGGCGTTTCTTTCCCAGTGCTCCCTCATTTTTGAGCTTCAGCCATATTCATTCCCTTTGGATTGATCGAAGATAGCATATCTAATTATGCTAATGTCCAGAAGGGCGCTCTCCTGGGGTTTGGGAACAACAATCCGCCGTTTGCCATAACTTGGAAGATTTCATGGCGGAGGTGAGGAAGGTATTCGATTCTCCGGTGCTCGGGAGAGAGGCGGCCCAAAAACGACTGAATGTACATCAGAGCTCCCGTAGTGTGACAGACTACACAGTATATGTTCGCACATTGAGTGCCTGGAATTCGTAGGCTCTGTTCGATACCTTCTTTCACGGACTGCCCGAGGAAATAAAGGACAAGCTCGCAGCTCGGGAGTTACCATTGGACCTCAATTCCCTCATCGCCCTCACGATTAGGATTGATGGATGTCTACGAGAATGCAAGCGTGAGAGGAGGTCAGGTCTCAAGAACATTCGTCCATCCGCTTCTGCTTGCTCACCTCCGAAGGAATCCAGAAATCCCCTAAGTGTGCATTTCCGAGAAGCGCCAAAGCCACCCGAGTTCCCTCGAGAATCACCGGCGACGGATGAGTCGGTTACTCCTGAGCCTATGCAACTGGGCAGAGCTAAATTGTCACCTAGGGAATGTTCTCACAGTGTGAGCTCCAACTGTTGTCTGTACTGTTTGGCTGCGGGACATTATATAGCCACCTGCCCTGTTAAGAGACCTATTTAAGTAAGTACAAGAATTCTCTAATTCCCATCATCCGCACTCCTTTTTTTGTGTGATACTCCTGTGGGGAGAACAGTCTAAGTCACTCTGGGGCAGATGAGAGCTTTATGGATGCTACCCTAGTTTCTGAATTAGGTATCCCCACTCAACTCCTCTCTGTTCCCATGGACGCTAGAGCACTGGATGGTCGCTCCATTGGAAGAGTTACCCACAGCACTGTTCCCGTTAATCTGCGGGTTTCACATTGAGTCAATAAAGCTTTCATTTATTTATGTATTATTATTATCCCCCCCTCCATGTTCCTGTTTTGGGATTTTCCTGGTTCCAAAAACACAAACCCGTTATTGATTGGACCACGAGTTTAAGCCTGAGTTTTAGTCCATTCTTTAATTCCCATTGCCTTAAAGCGACGTAGCCTTCCCTAAAGCGTCCTCCTCAGGGCTTAAGTAAAGTCTTGCATTTCTCTGCCATTCCTGCAGACTACCATCACCTCCTGGAGATCTTCAGCAAGACACGGGCTACTTCTTCCCCTGCATTGTCCCTACAATTGTGCCATTAACCTTCTTCCAGGCACCAAACTGCCCTGTGGTCGGCTATATTCCCTATCCGGCCCAGAGACCAAGGCCATGGAGCAGTATATTGAGAACTCTCTGGCTGCTGGAAGCATCCATTCTTCTGCATCCCCTGCCAGCACAGGGTTTTTCTTTGTTGGCAAGGACAAGACCCTGCGTCTGTGCATTGACTACCTGGGTCTTAATGACATAACTATAAAGAATCGTTACCCCCCTACCACTCCTCTCCTCAGTTTTCGAACCTCTCCAGGGGGCTAACATCTTTTCCAAGCTGGACCTTCGGGAATGCCTACCACCTGGTTTGTATACGTAAAGGAGATGAGTGGAAGGCAGCTTTAAACACTGCCAGTAGACATAATGAGTACCTGGTCATGCCTTTTGGTCTCACCAGGTGTCTTCCAGGCCCCGGTAAACAATGTGTTCCAGGACATGTTAAATCGTTTTGTGTTCGTCTACCTCGACGATGTCCTGTTTTTTCCCCCCATTTTGCCCAAGAACACGTCCTCCATGTTCGACAAGTCCTTCAGTGCCTCCTGGAGAACTAGTTATTTGTGAAAGCGGAGAAGTGCGAGTTCCACCGTTCTACAATCTCCTTTCTGGGATATGTCATCGCTGAAGGAAATGTCCAGATGGACCATGAAAAGGTGAAAGCAGTAGTGGATCGCCCCCAACCTACATCCAGGGTGCAGCTGCAACTTTTCCTGGGGTTTGCCAATTTCTACCGCCGTTTCATTCAAGGCTACAGCACCCTGGCGGCCCCCTTCTCTGCACTCACCTCTCCCAAGGTGCCGTTCACATGGTCCCCAGCTGTTGACAGAGCCTTTGTGGACCTGAAGCATCGGTTCACTACAGCCCCAATCCTCGTCCATCCAATCCTCGTGCTTCTGATGTTGGAGTGGGGGCTATCCTGTCCCATCGGTCTGCCCAGGACCAAAAGCTCCATCCCTGTGCCTTCCTGTCCTATTGTCTCAATTCTGCAGAAAGAAGCTACAACGTAGGTGACCGAGAACTCCTGGTGGCCAAGATGGCACTGGAAGAGTGGAGGCACTGGCTGGAAGGAGCAGAACATCCATTTTTGGTTTGGACCGACAATAAGAATTTGGAACATCTCCGCACAGCCAAGCGCCTTAACTCCAGGCAGGCCCGGTGGGCTCTGTTATTCACCAGATTCAACGTCACCATTTCCTACCGCCCAGGGTCCAAGAATGTCAAACCTGACGCCCTCTCTCGCCTATACAGTTCTGCTGCCACACCCTCTGACCCCGACACCATCCTCCCTACCTCATGCCTTGTGGCTTCAGTGGGCTGGGGTATTGAGACCCTGGTCTGTAAGGCACAACGTTCCCAGCCTGACCCTGGGGGGGGCCCGGCTAACCGGTTGTTCATCCTAATTCAGTCCAGTCCCAGGTATGGAATGGGCTCATTCCTCCAGGCTTACCTGTCATCCGGGTTCCCGTCGAAACCTGGCCTTCCTCCGACAACATTTCTGGTGGCCCATGGTTCCTGACGCCTCTGCCTTTGACGCCGCATGCACTGTTTGTGCTCAGAATAAGACATTGCGGCAAGCTCCGTCTGGCCTTCTTCACCCACTACCTGTCCCTCAACGTCCCTGGTCCCATATTTCCCTGGACTTTGTCACTGGGCTCCCTCCGTCTGATGGCAACACTGTCATTCTGACGGTAGTGGATTGGTTTTCCAAGGCTGCCCATTTCATTCCTCTCCCCAAACTACTCTCTGCCAAAGAGACACCCCAGCTCATGGTGCAGCATGTCTTCCGGATCTATGGACTCCCGGTGGACATGGTCTCCGTCCGGGGTCCTCAGTTCTCGTCTCGGTTCTGGAAGGCGTTCTGCACCCTTATTGGGTCGTCGGCCAGCCTGTCCTCCGGATTCCATCCCCAATCCAACGGCCAGTCGGAGCGAGGGAACCAAGCTCTGGAAACAAGTTTAATATGCCTCGTCTCAACCAACCCCACTACCTGGAGCCGACAACTGGTCTGGGTGGAGTACGACTGGACACTCTTCCCTGTTCGACCACGGGACTCTCCCCTTTCGAGTGCTCCATGTGTATCAGCCTCCACTCTTCCCAGAACAAGAGCAGGAAGTCAGCATACCCTGGGCCGAGATGTTCGTCCGCCACTGTCGGCATACCTGGAGAAGAGCCATGCAAAATAGTCTTGCGTGACAACAAATCTGCACAGTTCCATACACCCACTGTTGAGCCTCCCATTTCTGTTGACACGCCCACTTCAGACACGCTTTATGTAGGCAGTTATCCATGGCTCAAACGTTGCTTATTATATTGACAAAATAGTCGAGTGACCGCTCTAACAATGGAAATGCATGCCCTCACATTTTCACCATCATTGTAAAGCCCTAGTTATTGTTGCTTTGACAAAGTCATTTCTGAAGATCATTTATTTCATATGCTTAGTGATTCATTTACTTTCATCCCTCCTTTTAAGGTCCACCCTGTTACATGAACTGAACTCTTGTTTAAATATGGTGAAATTGTTCTTTAAATGTTGTTTTCAGTGACTGAGCGTGTACAACATAATATCACGTCAACCCTGTTACCCATAAATAGTCTACAAATGTTTTACCACATCAATTTCCCCTCCACGCTGCACACAACATGCTTACATTCCCCCAAACACGTTTTTTTGTGTAAAATTGAACGTGCTCTTTGAATGTGCTCTTTGTGACAGAACATTAAAATGAGGTGAAATTCGTTTTGTTGGACCAAGTTACACTTCTCAAAATATGCTCTATTCATGGAACGACCTGTGTGTGTGTTTTGTACTACGAATTTTGGAAGTGAGTGGGCCAGGATGTGGTGTGCTTGTGTAGGCCTATGTGTGTGATATTACGAAAAATATATTTCCCAACTGTTGGAGCATGTTTACCCTTGATCAATCATTTACTGTGGCCTCTTATGACATGAGTGCACTTACCCCAGGATGACAACTATCAGTCATCTAAACAAAGCTTAACATGAGCTCATTTTCATCAAGGAGCTCTTTTATTTCTAATATGAATAGACTGATATGTGTATTATTGGGCTCCTACCTTCTGCTGCTGGTTTTAAACAAATCTCTCACTGTAGATGCAACGGAGTACTCATGGAATATGGCTGAAACCAGGTAGATTTCTGTAGTTTTTACTACAAATACTACTACTTTTATTTACTACTACTGGGTGATTCCAGCAGGAGCAGAAACTATTACTGGTATCTCAGATTGTTCTGGCAATTCTCACACTGAAACTTCATTGGGAGGTAGAATGACTGAAATACTTTTTACATTTGTATCACAAAACATTTTTGAGAAAATCATGATAATTTAGAGACAGAATACAGACAGAGTTTACGCACATTATGTACAACTAGGTAGAATGAGCATAGAGCTATAAGATAATGTGTACTGTATACAGCTGATGTGTATTATCAGTATGAATATATTTAAATGCAGTATAGTGCAGGTATTTGTGTACATTTCAGAGATGGCTTAATGCGGTGTGCATGCATTTTACAGACACGCTTATCCAGAGCAACTAGGGTAAAGAGCCTTGCTCATGGGCACATCGTTAGACTAGTCGGCGATTTGAACCAGTGACCTTTCGGGTTATGCCTCCTGTCAGACCATATAATATGTGACCCGTACATGATACAGACAACATCTGTGTGTCATTATACTCCTTATAATGTACTCTATCATATGGAGTATGTCTAGATTCTGAAATACACGTTCACATTAATTTATTCAGCATTAAAACGATTTTAAATGAATATTTCAAAACGACCCTTTTTTGATGAAGCTTTTTTTGAAAGAATACACTCTTCAAACCCATCACATTTCCAGAGTGGCTCTGGTACTTTTAATGATATGACCCATTTTATATATATATAACCAATCACAGCCCTCCTTTAGGATTGCATATTCAGCAAATCACCAGCAGAGGGCGTGCCCTTAGAAATCATTTACCATTTACAGTATTGCTGGTGTTCATAAAATTGGTCAGAATTTCAGAATTGGCAGAGCCCACTTTGGAAATGTGATCTACTTGTACTTAAAATGAACAAAATCCAAAATAATAGTTTTGAGATATTTATATGAATATTTTTTTATGTAGAATACATTTGTGTGAAAATGTGTATTTCAGAATCTAGACATAGTCCATATGTTAGAGCACACTTATCAGGGGTATAATAACACCCAGGTGTTGTCAGTATCGTGTACGGTTCACAGATCCCGTATAGACATGTATAGGTCTAAAAACACCAATAATGGCAACTTTCACCATGATAAAAATAAATAAAATTGTGATGTAAATCTAAAAAGCATATCACACATACCTCCTCCCAATTACATTTCTATGTGAGAATTGCCAGAAATTCTAAGATAACAAAAATATTTTCTGCTCCCGCTGTTGTGGAATCGCTCTACTTCAATCTAAAATGTCCTTGAAGCTTGAAACTGTAATGGTATTTGTATTTGACTGAAGAAAAGGGCAATCTGCTATTAGAAGGGTCAGAAGTGTAAACAAACCAGCTCCTATCAACTGTAAGATGAAAATGTGGTCGTCATGGACCCCTTGTGACTCCTGCACAGACAAGAAGGTAAAGGGTTGCTTCTCATTATATGGTTCATGTTCAAGGCTTGGGACTAAATAATAAACTATAGTTTCTATGATACACAATGATCTGTTGTTCCACTAAAACAATTCTCATATTTGTGTTCATTATTTATATTGCCCAGTTTCGTTTCCGTTACATGGAGAAAGCGTCCCAGTTTGGTGGGAGACCATGTTTGGATAGTCAGTGGGAAGAGCTGGCATGCCCCACAGCACAGGCAGTGTGTTGGGAACCAGACGTCTGTGGAGAAAGATTCACCTGCAATGCCACAGGTAAGTACACAATATACATCACCTCCAACCTCAAGCCAAGCGTACAATGTGTAGAGTCTTCTTTTGTCTCCAAATGTTTCATGTGGTTTTCATGTGGGTGTGTGTGTGTGCATACGTGCTTGTAACGAGCGTGTGCGTGTGTGCGCGCATCCATCCGTACGTAGGTCGTTGTGTGAGCCAGGCGCTTCGCTGTAACGGTGAGGTCGACTGTGACGACGAGTCGGATGAGACGGACTGTGAGCAGGTGGACGACAGACAGGACAAGTGTTCCACACTGCTACCCATCCCTGGAGCTGGCCGAGGCACTCAGGGGTAAGCAGGGGTCAGAGGACAGGGGTCATCAACAGTCATAATAAGTGGGAACAACAGGATGCATCTGACACACAAAAGACATGTTGCTGTTTGTGCTGCACACACACACACACATACACACACACACACATATATACACACACACATATATACACACACACACACACACACATATATACACACACACACACACACACACATATATACACACACACACACACACACATATATATACACACACACACATATACACACACACACACACACACACACACACACACACACACACACACACACACACACACACACACACACACACACACACACACACACACACACATTTGAAACAACAACAAATATTGTATTGTTCTTTATGTTCCTAGCTTTAACATACTGACAGGAGAATTTGTGGACCACGTTCTTGACCCACAATACTATGGAGGACAGTGTGAATATGTCTACAATGGAGAATGGAGAAAACTCATCTATGATCCCTTCTGTGAGAATTTACATTATAACGAGGATGAGAAAAACTATCGTAAACCCTACAACTTCCATACATACCGCTTCATGGTACGGTACTGTATTGTATGCATCGTCATGTCACAACATGTACACTTTTTACAATGCTCAATAAACACACACACACACACACTGGGGCGGCAGGGTAGCCTAGTGGTTAGAGTGTTGGACTAGTAACCGGAAGGTTGCAAGTTCAAACCCCTGAGCTGACAAGGTACAAATCTGTCGTTCTGCCCCTGAACACGTTCCTAGGCCGTCATTGTAAATAAGAATTTGTTCTTAACTGACTTGCCTAGTTAAATAAAATAAAAATAAAACTTATCAATGACATTTGAAAAAAGTAATATGTGTTTTGTTATTTTTGCGTTATTCTAGGCCCAGGCCACTTCTGAAGGCTCCTCAGAGTATTATGAAGATATGGCCACATTACTGAAAGCCAGAAAGACGGAAGATTCTTTTAATCTGGGTGTTACTGTTGGGATTCAGTACGTGGAGTTTGGAGTATCAGGGAATGTGGAGTCTGAGTTACTAACAAATCTAACAAAATACACCGATCAGGTAAGAGAATATGTCTTAAATAATACCCCCGAAACAGCCTCTTTATACCCAGGGAACACAACTGTAGTTAGTCCCTGGCTGCGTTTTATTCCAGGAGGCTATTGCCTACAACCTTGTTTTCTCAGATCCACGAAGGGTAGTGAACGAGTACAGATGGGACGTAACATCCATCCTGAAATGAAACCCCTGAGTCCTATATTTCTCATTTGAGCATGTATGAAGCTGAAAAGCGCTATACAAATATAGTTCTGGTTATGTGTTCTCCTTTGTCCCTCAGGAACTTGGCTTCATCAGGTTGCAGTCTAAGGTTCAGACGGCCCAGTTTAAGATGAGGAGCGAGGGGCTGATGCTTCATGAAGACATGTACCTGTCCCTCATGGAGCTTCCTGAGGAGAAGTATGACTTTGGCCTGTACTCCCGCTTCCTCAACACTTACGGAACGCACTACGTCACCCAGGGCATCATGGGAGGGACCCTGGAGTATGTGGCGGTCGTCAACACAACCGCCATGAAAACATCTAGTATGGTGTCTTTTTTTATTTCTGTGATGCTGTCGTTGAATGAGTGAGCGAGGTTTCAGGCTGGGTCAGTGGTGGAAAAAGTGTGAAGGATTTTTAGACCTTTCTATATTTTGGAAGGAACCATATAATATTATCATGTGAGTTATTATAGTCAAAGGTATATTTGAAGAGTCCATTTCTGTGTGAATTTAATGCTTATTCCAAAACTTGTTTTTACTCTTGACTTTTAACAGAGATTGATGCGGAACAACTTAAAGGGTGTTTGGGTGGATCCATTGGCATAAGCAGTCCTATAGGCAAGACGAAGCAGGTAGAAGTTGGAGGCAAACTTGAACTCAAAGGTTGCAAAGGCACCGGCTCTTATGAAGAAGGTGTGTGATCGTCCAAACCAATCTTATCTAGCAAAGGACACCTTGGGTAACATTTCCTACTTTTTCTACCAACACCAGATACCAAAGGACACCTTGGTTAACATTTCCTACTTTTTCTACCAACACCAGATACCAAAGGACACCTTGGTTAACATTTCCTACTTTTTCTACCAACACCAGATACCAAAGGACACCTTGGTTAACATTTCCAAATTTTTCTACCAACACCAGATTTCTAGCTCATTTCAAATGTATATTGTTGTTCAACTTTCTGACTTTCTGGTAGTAACATTCAGTTCGAGCAATTGTGGGTAACAGGGATAGGGTCTATTCCATTTCAAAAGAGTTCATTCAGTAAGTATACTGGAATTGCAGTTTACTTCCAGAGTTTACTGAATTGAGATGGACCCAGGTGGATAATTGAGGATTTCCCTCTGTAACCCAGAGATGTATGGCAGCTCCAGTTTGATCAAGGACATTGTGACGCTGGTGAAGGGGGGCAGTACAGAAAGTAGTGGGGGTCTGCTGGCCATCAAGGACCCTGACACATACAGGAAGTGGGGCCTTTCTCTCAAGTACAACCCATCGCTCATCGAGTTTGAGGTATAATAGCATTTACTTACAGATATACCTAAACACACTGTATATAGCCAATGATGTATATAAACCTTGGATTGCTGATGCGATGTATTGGCCATTGAGAGGCTTTGAAGCCACCAGTCGGCCATATTGGCACTCCCCAGTAGAAGCAGTTCTCCATAGGAATGAATGGAATTCTACAGTATTTCAATTAAATGTTTCAAGGACAATTTTTGTTGTTGTTGTAGTGGGGACAGTAACATTAGAACTTTCAGAAACTGTTACTGTAAGAAATGTTTGTGTATATACTGTATGTTTAGCTCACATAACATTATTTAAAAGTCTGTAATAAAATGAACATGACAAAAACAAATGTAGACATTCATAAATGCATTTCTATAGCTTCCAGAATATTTTTTACAATGGTGGGGGAGTGCCAGTCAACCAGTGTATATATACATTGTGTATTCAGCACACAGATGGTGCTGGACATTACATCTGTGCATGCTACTTGAAACATGGTACTTTTACGTGTTTACTTTATATACAGTGCATTCAAACATAGTACATTCAATATGCACAAACACATCAAGTAACTCATCAAGCATGGTCTCCTCTTCCCTCCTCTCCCCCCTCTCCCCAGACCCTGCCCATATTTGAGCTGGTGCGTCTGAGCACAGCGGGGGACCACGTGGGGGCACGGCCGGCCCACCTGAGGAGGGCGTGGGAGGAGTACCTGCTCCAGTTCAACTCCTGTCGCTGTGCCCCCTGCAGGCATGACGGCATCCCTGTCCTCTCCCAGACCTCCTGCCACTGCATCTGCAAGCAGGGCTTCGGAGGGGAAGCCTGCGAGGAAACCCTCAGGAAAGGTGGGCGTAACAGTGCTATTATATGCAGTTACTTATATCTGCCCTCAGATGACAGAAAGTGCCACACCTTGCTACAGTAACTATGCTATTCAGTTAGTATGTGTAGAGACTTAGATGAGTGGGTAACACAGAGCCTGGCATTCTGTCGCCTGATAGGTTCCACGACGGATGGGGCCTGGAGTTGCTGGGGGACGTGGTCTTCCTGTCAGTCAGGAAGTAAGACGCGGCGACGGTCATGTGACAACCCCCAGCCAGATGGGGGCGCCGCCTGCCTTGGCCCCTCCTCCCAGAACCAACGCTGTTGATGTCACCAGCCAGACGGGTCACAGCGCAGCAGGGGGCACAGATTTCAAAACTACATCAGGAAGTAGGAGTGAATACCAATGATGTTCATTATGTTACCAACTCTGTATTTTTATCTGGCCAGAAAGATGAGGGTCAAAAAGTTTCTTCAGAAATAAAAACAGTTAAAGATATTCTCGATTATCAAATAATTTTGTTTTATTTGTCACATGTGCAGAATATGTTTTATCTCCTCAGTGATCTCACTGTCACTATAAAAGACTCAACAATGAAAACATACTGTAACACAGGCACAACACTTCCAATTATTTTACTAGGCAAGTCAGTTAAGAACAAATTCTTATTTACAATGATGGCTTAGGAACAGTGGGTTAACTGCATTGTTCAGGGGCAGAACAACATATTTATACCTTGTCAGCTCAGGGATTCGATGTAGCAACCTTTCAGTTACTGGCCCAACACTCTAACCACTAGGCTACCTGCTGGTTACTGGCCCAACGCTCTAACCACTAGGCTTCCTCCTGGTTACTGACCCAACGCTCTAACCACTAGGCTACCTGCTGGTTACTGGCCCAACGCTCTAACCACTAGGCACCCTGCTGGTTACTGGCCCAACGCTCTAACCACTAGGCTACCTGCTGGTTACTGGCCCAACACTTTAACCACTAGGCACCCTGCTGGTTACTGGCCCAACGCTCTAACCACTAGGCTACCTGCTAGTTACTGGCCCAACACTTTAACCACTAGGCTACCTGCTGGTTACTGGCCCAACGCTCTAACCACTAGGCACCCTGCTGGTTACTGGCCCAACACTTTAACCACTAGGCACCCTGCTGGTTACTGGCCCAACGCTCTAACCACTAGGCACCCTGCTGGTTACTGGCCCAACGCTCTAACCACTAGGCACCCTGCTGGTTACTGGCCCAACGCTCTAACCACTAGGCACCCTGCTGGTCACTGGCCCAACGCTCTAACCACTAGGCACCCTGCTGGTTACTGGCCCAACGCTCTAACCACTAGGCTTCCTCCTGGTTACTGACCCAACGCTCTAACCACTAGGCTACCTGCTGGTTACTGGCCCAACGCTCTAACCACTAGGCACCCTGCTGGTTACTGGCCCAACGCTCTAACCACTAGGCTACCTGCTGGTTACTGGCCCAACACTTTAACCACTAGGCACCCTGCTGGTTACTGGCCCAACGCTCTAACCACTAGGCTACCTGCTAGTTACTGGCCCAACACTTTAACCACTAGGCTACCTGCTGGTTACTGGCCCAACGCTCTAACCACTAGGCTACCTGCTTCCCCTATTAGCTTTATTTCAATTAAGAGTCTGGGACAATATCAGAAACAGTCAATTCCACCTGGAGTCCTCTGCAGGCCATGCCTCTGTTGTAGGGTTGTTACACTGGCGGCTCCTTGTCTTAGTCCTCTCCTTGCAGGGCGGCCACGAACCTCAGCAGGCTCCAGCTATGGCTATATCTGTTAGGGTCAAAGTTTAAACGGTTAAACCTCCATAATAGCATGGAAATGGGAATACTGTGGAAATTAAATAGAGATGTTTAAGCTACAGGTGAAGGTATTTTCATGTAGTTTTGTGTTTTTATTAAGAGGCTGACCTGGTCGTTGGGTGATCTCACATTCCAGCCCACTGTAGCCAGATGGACACACACTCACATCTAGAGCCTAATGAGAGAGATGAAGACATTGTTATCATTGTGATGAACATCATCATCATCATCATCATCACCATCTCTCATAGGTTTATAAATATAAAGTATAGTTGGATTGAGAAGGGAGGGAGTCTTTTAAGAAAAGCCTATCTGTTTTTGAAGCAGGCAGGAGGGACGGTGTTTAGCATAGCGGCAGGAGCTGTCTCATCAGGTTCTTCTTCAGGGAGATATCGTGGGAGAAGTCTCTGGAGGTCACCAACTTATATCGCAGTCGCGTCTGTCACACAGGCAACAACATCACAACCAACTCAGGACTGGAGTCTGACAGACAGGTAGAGGACACCTATAGACAGAGTGAAGGAGGTAAAAAGAGAGAGGAGATAGACAGACAGAGATAGACAGAGAGGGAGACAGAGAGAGAGACAGGCAGACAGAGGGAAACAGAGGGAGGGAGTCAGAGAGATAGAGAGAAAGACAGACAGAGGGAGACAGAGAGGGAGACAGAGAGAGAGACAGGGAGACAGAGGGATACAGAGGGAGGGAGTCAGCGAGAGAGAGAGCGACAGACAGAGACAGAGGGAGAATCAGGGAGATAGAGAGAAACAGACAGCGGGAGACAGACAGAACAGACAGACAGATGGAGAGGGGGAGAGAGAGAGGGAGACAGAGAGAGAGACAGACAGACAGAGGGAGACAGAGAAAGACAGACAGAGAGGGAGGGAGACAGAGAGAGAGACAGACAGAGGGAGGGAGGGAGACAGAGAAAGAGAGAGAGACAGGTGGAGAGACAGGGGGAGAGAGAGACAGGTGGAGAGACAGGGGGAGAGAGAGACAGACAGAGGGAGAGGGAGAGACAGACAGAGAGAGGCAAACAGATAGACAGCCAGACAGAGAGAGAGAGATAGAGACAAAGGGTCCCAGGTTGCTGAAGAGAAAAGGAGATGTAGAAAGAGAAAGGAGAAGTATAAAAAAGAGACAGCGAGAAATGGCAAGAACAGAGTACAGAAAGAGAGACAGTATTCCCACCGTGCTGCAGATGAAGTCAGGATTGTAATGCACAGCTTCTCCCCAGAGTCTCATCTGTTGTGGCGTGGGCAGCTTCTTGGCAGTCAGTGAGGTGATGGACTCACTGTCACCCCCTCTAACCATTCTCCACCATGCTGCCTTTCACTGTGTCCTAGAGGAGGGGGAGAGGAGGGAGGGGAGAGAGAGGATGGATGGAGGGGGAGAGGCGAGGTAGGGAGGTGAGTGAGGGAGGGGGAGAGGAAAAGGTGTGAGGGGTTAGAGAGAGGGAGAGGTAGGGTGAGGGTGGGGGGTTAGCGAGAGGGAGAGGGGGAAGGGAGACGGGGAGGGAGAGTGGAGGGAGGGAGTGGGGGTAGTGAGAGGGGGTAGGGAGAGGGGGGGAGGGAGAGAGAGAAAATGGGGGAGAAGAGGGGAGAAGAGAGAAAATAAAATATAATTGAAAACAGTTGAACAAATCTTTATGGAAGTGTCCCACTTACTGTAAGGCTTTTTCTCAGTGAGAAATTCTCACAGAAGGCTGCATTACCCAATCAATACACAGAATGTGAAGTACATCACACGTTCGTTATCATTGGTTAGCTACTCCCGTTGTCTTTATCCATGCAAAGTGGATTACAAACAGCAACCTGCACCACCTAGACTCTCCACTAACAGGTTTATCAACATCCTCCTACCCAACCTCCTCTTCCTCATCATCACCACCATCATCATCATAATCATGGGCAGCAGGTAGCTTTGTGGTTAGAGCTTTGGGCCAGTCTGTAACCGGAAGGTTGCTGGATCAAGTCCCCGAGCTGACAAGGTCAAATTCTGTCGTTCTGCCTCTGAACAAGGCAGTTAACCCACTGTTCCCTGGGCGCTGAAGATGTGGATGTTGATTATGGAAGTCCCCAGCACCTCTCTGATTCAGAGGGTTTAGGTTAAAAGCAGAAGACACATTTCAGTTGAATGCATTTAGTTGTACAACTGACCTTTTGTCATCATCATCCATCTGTTCCTCCTCCTGATAACACAAACACCATGCTGTATTCACTATCGACTGTGTCGTTCACTTCAACAGTCCACAGTTTAAATCCAGAATAATGTTCCCTCTCGTTGTACCCAGATAAGGCTTCAGTCTAAAACCTTACGATCGGGAGTAAGTGTACTGCAAATGAACCTCACACTAAATCATACATTTTCTGTCAACTGTATAGAGTCTTGATGCTTGTAGAGGACTGCCATTGCCCTTGTATCTATATCTTCCACACACATAGACTTAATGAAGGTCTTACCAGAGTAGGAGCTGGCACAGTGCAGCATAGAGGAGGCAGTAGCATGGGCTGACTGTAGGCTTCAACATGGAACCAGAGAACAAGGTAGTGGTGGTGGATCAGGACTGACACCAACCGGACGACACAACTCTCTGTGTGTGTGTGTGTGTGTGTGTGTGTGTGTGTGTGTGTGTGTGTGTGTGTGTGTGTGTGTGTGTGTGTGTGTGTGTGTGTGTGTGTGTGTGTGTGTGTGTGTGTGTGTGTGTGTGTGTGTGTGTGTGTGTGTGTGTGTGTGTGTGCGCGCACACACGCTCGCGCAGTAGGTCTGTCTGTAAACACACTGATTAATATTATCGGGGACATAGACTCATCGTTACACTCTGACCCTGGTTCAGCCGTTTGGTTTTGTGATCTGGGAAATCATCAAATAAACACTCCAACAAACATGACTTGTGTATTTTGTGTTTCCCAATGTTTAGCTTCCCATAGCAGAGTTTCCCTGCGCCCATTCCCTGACCATTTCAGCCAATTCGGGGAGTAAACTGAAATTCCAATCCCAAATGTTCCTTAATGCTTTTGCTGTAATGAACAGAACCGTGGTTAGTCACATTGAACACAACCCTGGTTTTGCCCTAATGAACACAACCCTGGTTTTGCCCTAATGAACACAACCCTGGTTTTGCCTTAATGAACACAACCCTGGTTTTGCCCTAATGAACACAACCCTGGTTTTGCCTTAATGAACACAACCCTGGTTTTGCCCTAATGAACACAACCCTGGTTTTGCCTTAATGAACACAACCCTGGTTTTGCCCTAATGAACACAACCCTGGTTTTGCCCTAATGAACACAACCCTGGTTTTGCCCTAATGAACACAACCCTGGTTTTGCCCTAATGAACACAACCCTGGTTTTGCCCTAATGAACACAACCCTGGTTTTGCCCTAATGAACACAACCCTGGTTTTGCCCTAATGAACACAACCCTGGTTTTGCCCTAATGAACACAACCCTGGTTTTGCCTTAATGAACACAACCCTGGTTTTGCCTTAATGAACACAACCCTGGTTTTGCCTTAATGAACACAACCCTGGTTTTGCCTTAATGAACACAACCCTGGTTTTGCCCTAATGAACACAACCCCGGTAATACTGTAACAGGAACACAGCACCCTCTGTTGGATCCATTGTGTTGGAACAAAATACAAATGTCCTGTCTGGAATCCAAACTGAATAATGCTATGTTTGTAATCATGTGGGAAACCAAAAGTACAGCTGTCATGCTTGAAAAAAGTAGAGTGTTCAAAAAACATATGAATAGATTGCTTTTTATAAATAATATCTTGTTGCATTTAACTGCGTAAAATGCTGTTATCGATGTTTCCTTAGTATGTGACATCAGAGGTCAGCATGTGGGAGAAGTGGGACCTCAGGATGACAGACATGTTGCCCAGTATTAATTACCAGTTGGAGGACCGTTGAAGTCGACAGAGATGGCCGCCTCGTTCCGGCGCCGACAGAGATGGCCGCCTCGCTTCGCGTTCCTAGGAAACTATGCAGTTTTTTGTTTTTTTACGTGTTATTTCTTACACTAGTACCCCAGGTCATCTTAGGTTTATTTACATACAGCCGAGAAGAACTACTGAATATAAGATCAGCGTCAACTCACCATCAGTACGACCAAGAATATGTTTTTCGCGACGCGGATCCTGTGTTCTGCCTTACAACCAGTGTAACTGAGTGGATCACATGCAGCGACCAAAAAAAAAAACGACTCAGAAAAAGAGGGAAACGAAGCGGTCTTCTGGTCAGACTCCGGAGACGGGCACATCGTGCACCACTCCCTAGCATTCTTCTTGCCAATGTCCAGTCTCTTGACAACAAGGTTGATGAAATCCGAGCAAGGGTAGCATTCCAGAGGGACATCAGAGACTGTAACGTTCTTTGCTTCACGGAAACATGGCTAACTGGAGAGACGCAATCCGAAGCGGTGCAGCCAGCGGGTTTCTCCACGCATCGCGCCGACAGAAACAAACATCTTTCTGGTAAGAAGACGGGCGGGGGCGTATGTCTTATGGCCAACGTGACATGGTGTGATGAAAGAAACATACAGGAACTCAAATCCTTCTGTTCACCTGATTTAGAATTCCTCACAATCAAATGTAGACCGCATTATCTACCAAGAGAATTCTCTTCGATTATAATCACAGCCGTATATATCCCCCCAAGCAGACACATCGATGGCTCTGAACGAACTTTATTTAACTCTCTGCAAACTGGAAACGATTTATCCGGAGGCTGCATTCATTGTAGCTGGGGATTTTAACAAGGCTAATCTGAAAACAAGACTCCCTAAATTTTATCAGCATATCGATTGCGCAACCAGGGGTGGAAAGACCCTGGATCATTGTTACTCTAACTTCCGCGACGCATATAAGGCCCTGCCCCGCCCCCCTTTCGGAAAAGCTGACCACGACTCCATTTTGTTGATCCCTGCCTACAGACAGAAACTAAAACAAGAGGCTCCCACGCTGAGGTCTGTCCAACGCTGGTCCGACCAAGCTGACTCCACACTCCAAGACTGCTTCCATCACGTGGACTGGGAGATGTTTCGTATTGCGTCAGACAACAACATTGACGAATACGCTGATACGGTGTGCGAGTTCATTAGAACGTGCGTTGAAGATGTCGTTCCCATAGCAACGATTAAAACATTCCCTAACCAGAAACCGTGGATTGATGGCAGCATTTGTGTGAAACTGAAGGCACGAACCACTGCTTTTAATCAGGGCAAGGTGTCTGGTAACATGCCTGAATACAAACAGTGCAGCTATTCCCTCCGCAAGGCTATCAAACAAGCTAAGCGCCAGTACAGAGACAAAGTAGAATCTCAATTCAACGGCTCAGACACAAGAGGTATGTGGCAGGGTCTACAGTCAATCACGGACTACAGGAAGAAACCCAGCCCAGTCACGGACCAGGATGTCTTGCTCCCAGGCAGACTAAATAACTTTTTGCCCGCTTTGAGGACAATACAGTGCCACTGACACGGCCTGCAACGGAAACATGCGGTCTCTCCTTCACTGCAGCCGAAGTGAGTAAGACATTTAAACGTGTTAACCCTCGCAAGGCTGCAGGCCCAGACGGCATCCCCAGCCGCGCCCTCAGAGCATGCGCAGACCAGCTGGCCGGTGTGTTTACGGACATATTCAATCAATCCCTATACCAGTCTGCTGTTCCCACATGCTTCAAGAGGGCCACCATTGTTCCTGTTCCCAAGAAAGCTAAGGTAACTGAGCTAAATGACTACCGCCCTGTAGCACTCACATCCGTCATCATGAAGTGCTTTGAGAGACTAGTCAAGGACCATATCACCTCCACCCTACCTGACACCCTTGACCCACTCCAATTTGCTTACCGCCCAAATAGGTCCACAGACGATGCAATCACAACCACACTGCACACTGCCCTAACCCATCTGGACAAGAGGAATACCTATGTGAGAATGCTGTTCATCGACTACAGCTCGGCATTCAACACCATAGTACCCTCCAAGCTCGTCATCAAGCTCGAGACCCTGGGTCTCGACCTCGCCCTGTGCAACTGGGTACTGGACTTCCTGACGGGCCGCCCCCAGGTGGTGAGGGTAGGCAACAACATCTCCTCCCCGCTGATCCTCAACACTGGGGCCCCACAAGGGTGCGTTCTGAGCCCTCTCCTGTACTCCCTGTTCACCCACGACTGCGTGGCCATGCACGCCTCCAACTCAATCATCAAGTTTGCGGACGACACAACAGTGGTAGGCTTGATCACCAACAACGACGAGACGGCCTACAGGGAGGAGGTGAGGGCCCTCGGAGTGTGGTGTCAGGAAAATAACCTCACACTCAACGTCAACAAAACTAAGGAGATGATTGTGGACTTCAGGAAACAGCAGAGGGAACACCCCCATCCACATCGATGGAACAGTAGTGGAGAGGGTAGCAAGTTTTAAGTTCCTCGGCATACACATCACAGACAAACTGAATTGGTCCACTCACACAGACAGCATCGTGAGGAAGGCGCAGCAGCGCCTCTTCAACCTCAGGAGGCTGAAGAAATTCGGCTTGTCACCAAAAGCACTCACAAACTTCTACAGATGCACAATCGAGAGCATCCTGGCGGGCTGTATCACCGCCTGGTATGGCAACTGCACCGCCCTCAACCGTAAGGCTCTCCAGAGGGTAGTGAGGTCTGCACAACGCATCACCGGGGCAAACTACCTGCCCTCCAGGACACCTACACCACCCGATGCTACAGGAAGGCCATAAAGATCATCAAGGACATCAACCACCCGAGCCACTGCCTGTTCACCCCGCTGCCATCCAGAAGGCGAGGTCAGTACAGGTGCATCAAAGCTGGGACCGAGAGACTGAAAAACAGCTTCTATCTCAAGGCCATCAGACTGTTAAACAGCCACCACTAACATTGAGTGGCTACTGCCAACACACTGTCAATGACACTGACTCTACTCCAGCCACTTTAATCATGGGAATTGATGGGAAATGATGTAAATATATCACTAGCCACTTTAAACAATGCTACCTTATATAATGTTACTTACCCTACATTGTTCATCTCATATGCATACGTTGATACTGTACTCTATATCATCGACTGCTACCTTATGTAATACATGTATCACTAGCCACTTTAACTATGCCACTTGGTTTACATACTTATCTCATATGTATATACTGTACTCGATATCATCTACTGTATCTTGCCTATGCTGCTCTGTACCATCACTCATTCATATATCCTTATGTACATATTCTTTATCCCCTTACACTGTGTATGACAGTAGTTTTTTTTGGAATTGTTAGTTAGATTACTTGCTCGTTATTACTGCATTGTCGGAACTAGAAGCACAAGCATTTCGCTACACTCGCATTAACATCTGCTAACCATGTGTATGTGACAAATAAAATTTGATTTGATTTGATTTGATTTGATTTGAAGTGGATTTCTCCCAGTCGTATGTGGTAAATATCACCTTCCCAATTGGTTACAAACACAGCATAATTATCTATTAGTGAAACAATAATGAAACAGAAGCAAGATGATGTTTATTGTCATTAATCGTGACCCATCTAGTGATTTCTGCTAAATGGGTCAGCTGCAAAGTCAAAATTGACTATTGTCAAAATTAATGAAAACACAAATTTGCTTTTTGGTCTACATTCAAGGTTAGGGTTAGGCATTAGAGTTAGCAGTGTTGTTAAGGTTAGGGTTAAGGTTTAAAATCAGATTTTTTGACTTTGTGGCTGTGCCAGCTAGTGACCGCTCTGAAGAGCTGCCTCCAGTACATGAGACCTCCCAATAAATGCCAACCTGTGAAGCAGAATGGTTTGAACTTCCAGGTCTGTTTACACTTGATTTGATATCCAGAAACAATAGGTCCCTGACTACCTCCAAGGGTGGTCAGGAAGATCTGATCACAATGTGTCTTTTAATCATCTACTCCAGTCTAAAAATGTGGGCACAGTCAGAATGTGTACAAGTGCAGGACAAGGGCGCATGTTATAACCAGGAATAAATGGGGCTAGACACGCATTGTGTCTGGATATCAATCAAGTGTAAACAGATCTGGACGGTAAACCATTTAAATCATCATTATACCGTCCTCTAAAATCATTGACAGATAGGTCTTTGACTTATGACATCAGTAACTGTCTTAAAATAAATAAATACATTCATACTGTATATTTGAATGAATATCTGTCAAATAATCTGCATACATATGGATCAGATCACAAAACGTACATGTTAGTGCAAGGTGTAAATAAGCAAGGCTTGAGTGATATTCAGTTTAGAGTGCTAAAAAATGTTTGACTGGCAGCATAATCAAATATTCAGGAGCAAAGTGGGAATCACATGATATTTTATTTGTAACTGAACAGCGGGGTTAGTAGCACAGTGAATGGGAAGAAATATGCGTACAAAAGTCCTTTTCTCTTTTCAGGACTGTTGGAATTCCTAAATCAAATTTACAAAATATCGTTGGACCATTTAATTGAGCATTTTCTTATACGAGCAGGGTTACAGTTATTATCATCATAGTCTAGAAGTAAAAAGCAATAATATCTCTATTCTTTCATAATCTTCTAAAGTCACCACGTTTTGCCATGTGTAACTCCGTGGAGCAGACAGACCTACCAGATGCCCCAAACCTTTAGTTGCATGAATCAACCGTGTTACTGTAATACAATGACATGACGATATAACAGTGACGGGACAACGCAACACAACCGATAATAATAAGGCATAGTAATGCACTCTGGAGTCTACTGCTGGTTGGGCCGTCACAACTAGCTTATTGGTTTGATTCCTAGAAACCACCCATGTGTAGCAGACCTGGGTTCAAATACTATTTCAAATCATTTCAAATACTTTAGCGGTGTGTGATTGAGCTTGCCCGTTGCCATGGAATCAATAGAAAAGTCCCTAAAGTGCAAACCCCGCCAACATGGCACTCGAGGCAGGCTTAAGCAAATGCTCAAAAGTATTTGGAAGGTTTAAATAGTATTTGAACCCAGGTCTGGTAGCAGTTGAGTAGGTTAACAAAGAGATTGAAAGCAAACATTGAAGGATGGGTAGTACACCTGTTCAGTAATCTAAA